>NW_010943381.1:0-267 GCF_000633955.1 Camelina sativa
TATGCTTCCTGAGATAGAAAAAGAACACAAGGTTCCAATCTGCTCTAGTTTTTTTTTCCCCTGTTTTCCATCTTGGTAGTAGAATAGAACTCTATTAGACTATTACCAAGCGCATATTCATGGCTGAATAATTCTTATTAACGGCATCTTTATATAATGGTATATCTTTTCCCACTGTCAGAGGAAAGAAAAACTGTTGAAAAAGCAACACAGACAGGCTCTTCTCCTTGATAACTTTTTGGTTGTTGACGGTCTTGGTGCTGGACG
>NW_010943382.1:0-267 GCF_000633955.1 Camelina sativa
TTGTACCACCAATGGATTCCAGAGACCTGATAGATAAATCAGGACGATACAAAAAAAAAACTATAAATTTTTTGATCATGTTTCTAATGCATTAAGATAAACCCTACAAGATTTTTGATTTACTTTTGCAGCTAACTTGAGTTTACACCCAAGAAACACTTTATTAGCTTCATCAAGAATCTGATCACCATGGAGAAGTAACTTTCTGGAGTACCATGACAAGAAGAATTGTCCTTCTTCCTTAAGGTAAGTCCCATTCGAGTACTC
>NW_010943383.1:0-267 GCF_000633955.1 Camelina sativa
GCTAAAGACTGTAAAACCGAAGCAAGGTGTGGCTCACACTCCTGCTCAATAAGATCGAAAATATGCAGTTGTACTGTTTCGGGATCCGCAAAGCAAGCACGCTTAACAGCCATATAAATCTTTGTGCAGGGGATATCGACAGACTTATCATGTTCATCATCTAATATGATTTTGATTGCTGGCTTTAGCAACTCCCACGCATCCGCTAAGTACTTTTCTCTGTTTAGTGGAGCTAAATGGATGATATGAAATTTAGAGGATCAGCAA
>NW_010943384.1:0-267 GCF_000633955.1 Camelina sativa
ATTATTGAACGCGCAGGTCACCAGAGATGGCTGCCCAGTCATTTTCCACGACGACTTCATCTTCTCCGAGGAACAGGGAGTGGTGTACGAGAAGAGGGTCACGGAGGTTTCCTTGTCGGAGTTCATGTCCTACGGGCCACAGAGGGAACCAGAGAAGACAGGAAAGCCATTGCTGAGAAAGTCTAAGGAAGGGAAGATCCTCAAGTGGACCGTCCACGGAGACGACTCTCTCTGTACTCTCCAGGAGGCTTTTGAGAAAGTTGTGAA
>NW_010943385.1:0-267 GCF_000633955.1 Camelina sativa
AGAATCATACCCTCCTCCTCCTCCACCTTCACTCTTATCCACGTCATCAATCATCAAATCACACCCGACCCGACCCGCTACAACCCGACAAACCAACATGGCCCGTTTCACGTTCATAAACCCAAACTCTTCCTCGACCTCCTCCGGCACCGCCACGTGTCCTCTCCACCCCGTCGCGAGCGTCGCGATCCCGTCGAGCTTCGGCGAGAATCCGGATCCGATGATACCGCACACGCTGCAGTACTGATGACCGCATAGATTCGATTT
>NW_010943386.1:0-267 GCF_000633955.1 Camelina sativa
CCTCTTTACTAGAAAGCAATAAATTCTCAGGCTTGAGATCTCGATGAACCACACCCATAAAATGACAAATCTGAACAACATTGACAATAGACCTAATTTGATACTTTCTGATCCCTAGAACAGGGTAACGAATCGGAAATAGAAAAGATTAAGGAACAAGGGGCGAGACTTACCTTTGCCGATGTTTGCGGCGGCGATATGACGTGATGCGAGAAAGAGGGATCCTCTGTTTGCTTTGGATTCCATGAATTCTCGTCTGACAGAGGG
>NW_010943387.1:0-267 GCF_000633955.1 Camelina sativa
ATTCAAGAAGATAGCCAATATCTTTGGATTTGAAGTTGGTAGTCATAGGACTATGATGATACCAAAGGAAGAGCTATTTTCTGTTTGGGAGACTATTGGGGATAGCAACTTCTACTCATCTTCCAAGACCAAGAGTTCCAAGATAAGGAGCCCAGTTTTGAGATACTTCCACAAGGCCCTAGCAAATACATTCTTTGCTAGGAAGGAAACTGGAAATCTCAATGAGGGAGAACTCAAGATTATTGATATGGCCCTTTATGGAATCAT
>NW_010943388.1:0-267 GCF_000633955.1 Camelina sativa
CCATAGTCTATAGTCCCACTGTTATCTATATCCGCCTGGAATGTTCAGTTTTCCATATTATTTCATACATCAAACCGATCATATAGTACTAAAAGGTATAGTTAATTACTAGGGAAGTGGTCTTACTGCTTGCATTAATCCTAATATTTCTGAATCTTTAAGGTTAGCACCAACTCTGTCCAAACCTTTTTTGAGTTCTTCCAGGGTGATGTGTCCGCTGTTATCTGTATCTATCATCTTGAACATTTCTTTCAATCCTGCTATCTC
>NW_010943389.1:0-267 GCF_000633955.1 Camelina sativa
TTGTCCTGTTCCGTGGCCAGGCAAAGCCGACATCTGGTGTGTCCCAGTGCCGTGTCCGACTTGTCCAGTTGTCGAGTGAGTGGCCGACCCCAAACCCAAACCGGTTCCAGTTCCGGTTCCGATTCCGGGTCCAGCCGCTTCTTTCATGGCAGCGTTGTGCTCATACGTTTCTCTCTTCTGCATCTCAGCTAGATTAATCTTATCTTCTTTAACTTGTGTAGCCATATGTTTCTGAAGAGGGTCTCGCGTCTTCATCTTCTCCGCCTT
>NW_010943390.1:0-267 GCF_000633955.1 Camelina sativa
TTTGAACACCACATGAATCCTAACAATCACTCCAAAAAAGCAAGTTTCTTTTATCATTGGGCTCCCCCTGGTTCTAATTAAAACACATTGAATAACAAAATGAGGATGGTTGAGAGAGACTAACTGGGATCGGAGGTGGTGGGAGTGGCAGTGCCTTTAAAATCACAAGTGCCAGAAGATTGACCCTTCTTTTGGAAGAAGCTATTGACTGCATAGCTGCAATGGGACCTAACATTGTCAGGGTTGAAGCAAGATTGTTTTGGTTTA
>NW_010943391.1:0-267 GCF_000633955.1 Camelina sativa
AGCGAAAACGCGTCAGCAGACGCTCTCGCCGCCCTGGCAAATTGTTCTGACCCAAGTCTGCGGCGAACGATCCCGATCAAGTGTATCGAAGCTCCTAGCATTGACCACGCCGACGTGGCATACGCCATCAGCGACGCCGCGGACCCAATGGGTGTCGATCCACCCGTCCAGGAGCCCATGGGAGTAATACAACCGCCAGACGATTGGCAGCTTGAAATAAAGAAGTACATCGAGGATGGCAAGGTCCCGGAGGATCGCTGGCAAGCT
>NW_010943392.1:0-267 GCF_000633955.1 Camelina sativa
TTTTCTGGTTATTAGGGAATGAGTGATTATCTGTCGCCTATCTTGTTTGTGATGGAGGATGAATCAGAATCCTTTTGGTGTTTCGTGGCACTGATGGAACGCCTTGGACCCAACTTTAACCGTGACCAGAACGGGATGCATACTCAGCTCTTTGCACTCTCTAAGGTCTAATTTTGTCTTGTTGAGAACACCTCTACAGTTTACCTTTTTTTCTTCTATTTCTCCGTTTCTATCAGCATTCAGTATCAATGTTGGGATCTGAATCTG
>NW_010943393.1:0-267 GCF_000633955.1 Camelina sativa
GATCTTATTAGTCCGAGATATGGGCAAGCATTCTTCGTCTTTTCTTGTTTACGTTAGTTTATCTTACTAATACTCCACTGCAGCTATAGTAATCCTGTTCTTGAATGTTATTACAGTGGCTTCTCTGGGTTGCAGATAAGCTACTCAGACCTGTCAGAGAACATTTCAGTTACAGTACAAGCACTTTCGGGATCGGTCATTTTATCTCCAATGCTGATGTAGTTTAGACTGCCTTCAAGTGGAAGACTCTCAGTTAGCAATGGAGGT
>NW_010943394.1:0-267 GCF_000633955.1 Camelina sativa
ATGACCTGGGCAGACCGTGTGTCGTTTGTGCTGCAGGAAAACCTGCAGATCAAACGCGTCAGCCCGCAAGACGTGATTCGCGAGCAAGCCAGCTTAAGCGCACCCGATGAAGAATTCGAAGCCGACTTCGCCCTGATGACGGGCGAATTGGGGAAACTGCTGGACGCGCTGGTGGATGCACTGGGCGGCCCGCTGAACGCAAACCCCCAGCAATAACGTCTGTACTACACCTATGCTTTAAGCAAACCCGGCCGGACGAACCAGACC
>NW_010943395.1:0-267 GCF_000633955.1 Camelina sativa
AAAATTTGTGAATTAATTAGCCTTGAAAAAATCACCACTTACATGGTATTACAATCCATATTCAGGCATAAAAAAGCATAATTTAAAAATAAACTTGAATGTGAAATTCATGAAAGCTCTCAAAAACTCAGTGTATTTTAGTGACGTCAATAATCAATTCAGTTAAAATAAATTGCATTCCATGCACCATCATCAAAACTCTTTTGTCTTTGCACCATCTTCAAAACTCATTTTGTCCTTGCGATGAAAAAATGCTGTGTGTTGTTA
>NW_010943396.1:0-267 GCF_000633955.1 Camelina sativa
AATTAGCATTATGACTCAAAGCGGGCCTCGTGGTTAGCTAGAAAATCAGGACAAAGCTATAGGCATCAATTTGATGTTGGCGTTTACAAAAACATCACCTCGGTAACTTTCTCTACATTGAACTCTACCTTTGGCGCCTGTCACAACGTGAACTCTAGAGTCACTTCATCGCTGTTGTGTCTTTGAAAATCTTTTCTGATCAAGAACTTCATCCTTTTCACAGGTGTTAGGCCATAACATGATCAAATGGTTTTGCCCCACATTTAC
>NW_010943397.1:0-266 GCF_000633955.1 Camelina sativa
CGTTTGCATCAACTAGGAGCTAGGAAGTTCGTGGTGGTTGGAGTAGGGCCACTCGGTTGCATACCATTTGCTCGTGCCTTGAATTTAATACCGGCAGGAAAATGCTCCGACCAAGTCAACCAAATTGTCCGAGGCTACAACATGAAGCTTAGAGACTCTCTTAGGACATTGAACACAGAGTTAAGATCCGGAGATCACAACACTACATTTGTCTACGCCAACTCTTACGACCTTTTCTTGGAACTGGTCCTGAACTATCGACAATT
>NW_010943398.1:0-266 GCF_000633955.1 Camelina sativa
AACATCTCGATCTCTGTCCTGAACTCCGCAAGCCCTTGCTGAGATTTTGGATTCCCTCTTTTCACAGCTACCTTTGTGCCATCATTAAGCTCTCCTTTGTAAACTTTACCAAAACCTCCCACCCCAATGTTACGACTCTCGTCGAAGTTATTCGTAGCGTCTTTCACAGCAGCAAAGGGAATACGGTAGTTGGCATTGGTAGTTATACTTGTAAGCGTAGTACCATTAGAGTATTTGCTTCCCATTGTAGCTGAAGTTCCATTTAT
>NW_010943399.1:0-266 GCF_000633955.1 Camelina sativa
TTCTCTGCTATCTCCCCGTACTTCTCCAACGATTCAGGACTATAGATTCCCCTCAGATTTGGGTCGATGATGGACTCGAGAGATCTCTGTTTTTGCCAGCTTAAAGCCCATTCCGCAAGGTTGATCTGGTCTTTAGGCAAAGTCGGGTTTATAACAGCTCGAGCACAAACAGCTTCGAACAACACAACACCAAAAGAGTAAACATCTGACTTCTCTGTCAACTGTTGCCTTCTAAAGTACTCAGGATCAAGATACCCGAAACTTCC
>NW_010943400.1:0-266 GCF_000633955.1 Camelina sativa
TCCTTGAACCTTTCCCATGCTTCACAAAATGACTCCATGCCTCCTTGAGAGAATGTAGTTATCTTGTTTCACAGTTTGGCTGAGCGCGACTTAGTGTAGAAGTGGTTCAGGAAAGCTGCTCTACATTGTGCCCAAGTGGTGTGCGATCCAGCACCCAGTAGGTTCAGCCATCTAAGTGCCTTATCCGCCAAAGAGAACTGGAACTGAGTCAGCATTAGATAGTCATAGGGGACACCATTGGACCTCGTCGTACTAGTCAGTCTTTC
>NW_010943401.1:0-266 GCF_000633955.1 Camelina sativa
AAGTCAGAGCAAGTCACAAAATCACCCCCTGAGGAAGAGCAATGTGTACAAGTCTATGAAGGCTCTGAAGAACTTGAAGCCAAAGATGAGCTAACTATAAACAAGTTAGAAGAATCCGAAGAGACCGAGCAACCTGTGGAGAAGGAAGACCACAAATTTAGTTGGACTTCAGAGAAAGAAGAGAGAGAACAGAACTTATCTATGGATCAGTCAGAGCAGTTAAATAAATCACCCTCTAAGGAAGAGAAATGCGTAGAAGTGTATGG
>NW_010943402.1:0-266 GCF_000633955.1 Camelina sativa
ACTTCTCCCTGATCCTTCCAGCTTCAGCCTTCCTCTTTTCTGTACCCCACAAAAAAAAAAATAATAAATAAAATAAAATCTCTAAAAATCTCAGATATTACACATATATGAACGCTTATTTTATATACTGAAACCAAAGCTAAGATAGACAAAAATCGAATCAAGTAAAGAAAAAAAAGACTAACCGAAATCGTTGTCCAGCTTAAAGCTGCTGCCTTTATTCATCTTTGCTTCTGGAAAAATCTATACAAACGGAGGAAAATAAA
>NW_010943403.1:0-266 GCF_000633955.1 Camelina sativa
TGAACATTTCTGAATCCGGTGACGTCGTTTGTGAGCATTCCACTACTTCTATAATATCATTGCTTCCTATTCTCACAACTGTTTCAACATTAAAGACATTGTGGAATCAGATAGTTTCTAAACACATACTGATAAAGAGCTTAGAATCAGAAATTACCGTTAGCATTGGGAGAATCGCAAGGAGATTCCACATTTAGCTCCTTGGTTTGATTTTGCCCTTTCACATGAAAGTCCCAATCGCTAGAAATCGAACTCGGGGAGGAGGA
>NW_010943404.1:0-266 GCF_000633955.1 Camelina sativa
CATCAACGCCTTGGGCATCCTTCAAACGCCAAGTTACAGCTTATGTCGGGTAATATTTCTCTTGATAAAACAAGTGTCTCTCGTCTAGATCATTGTCCAGTTTGTCCATTAGCTAAACAAAAACGTTTGTCTTTTCCTTTTCATAATCATGTCTCTGAGAAACCATTTGATTTGATACATCTAGATATATGGGGTCCTTTCTCGGTAGAGTCTATAGAAGGATACAAGTATTTTCTTACCATAGTTGATGATTGTACAAGAGTGAC
>NW_010943405.1:0-266 GCF_000633955.1 Camelina sativa
CAAACCTTTCTACGTCTGTGAAAAGCATCACTCACTAATTGTTCAAATCAAGCATCAATCTTTATATACAATCCGAAAGTTAGATTACTGTTTTTGTTCATCTCTTATAAAAAGAGCAGTTTGACAAATTGATTCAGAAACCTGAATTTCAAAAGTCTCCACTGCTCCTTCCTCCAACCAAATTACATCCACCAAAAAAAAAACCCTTAAATCCAAAACCAAACCTTTCTACGTCTGTGAAAAGCATCATTCACCAATCAAGCATC
>NW_010943406.1:0-266 GCF_000633955.1 Camelina sativa
TAATGGATATAACAAACAGGTCACAACGGAACAATAAATGGACAAGGACAGTCGTGGTGGAAGAAGCATCAGAGAAGACTTCTCAACAATACGAGGGGACCTTTAGTTCAAATCATGTGGTCCAGTGACATTGTTATCACCGACATAACAATGCGTGACTCACCCTTCTGGACTCTTCATCCATATGACTGCAAAAACGTAACAATAAGGAATGTCACCATCTTAGCTCCTGTAACCGGAGCACCAAATACTGATGGAATTGATCC
>NW_010943407.1:0-266 GCF_000633955.1 Camelina sativa
GATGCAATAGTATCTTCTTGTCAGAAACTTGTTACCATGTTTCGTCAAAGACCTGAGCAGAAAGCAGTATTAGTGACTCAGCATGGCTTCCTGCCTCTAATGGATCTACTCGATGTTCCTAAATCTCGAGTATGTTTATTTGTAATCAAGCAAGATTTCTTTTTTTTTTTTTGTCTTTCATCATATCAGTATTTTTCTGTTCGATGAGAATACTGACTAGCTTGTTATTGTGAATATGTTATGGTGTTTTTAGGTAATATGTGCCG
>NW_010943408.1:0-266 GCF_000633955.1 Camelina sativa
AACCTTGGATCTAGGCAGATCGCTCCAGAGGATTCACAGTTGGGTTTCACCGCTACAAAATATCATATCCAAATCGTAAAAATATTTTCAAAAAGCTTAATTTGCACTTTTAAACTGCATTGGTCTCTATACAAAAAAAAAAAGAAAAGAAAGATGTAATTACCGCGACACTCTGCCATGCAAAGGGGTTTAAAGCAGTCTACCCAACAAATTTTGTTCTGAGAGTTGGGGTTCATGGTGGTCGGGCACTCTTCAGGGCAGTCGAT
>NW_010943409.1:0-266 GCF_000633955.1 Camelina sativa
GAGTAAATCTATGAACTAAGTCGTGCGTCTTGTGGTTTCGTGAAGTATCTTGCTTTTGCTCTCGATTTTGTGTCATATCATAAAGACATAGCTCCCTTTTTATAGAGAAACCTTGTCAACCCTAATCCTCATAGGACTTGGATTCGTGTAACCACCTCTTCATGAGATAAGGTAGTTTTCCAATATTCCCTTCACAAGATAAAATTATTTTCCAACATGAAGTCTAGATGTATGAGAAAAGAAAGAGTTTGCAGAAACTTGTCATC
>NW_010943410.1:0-266 GCF_000633955.1 Camelina sativa
TGAACTCTTTAGAAACTCCGCCTACCCTCTTCTATCCATTAAAATTATCTTTTTTTCTCTCTCTCTCTCTTCAAAGCAGATAGCATGTTTTATCTTCCAACCCTAGGAGTATCTAAATACCCTTTAAATATTTCCAAACGACGTCATTTCGAAAAGAACAAAAAACAACGTCGTCCTATTTTATAAAATAATTTCCGGTAAGAATTCAATAACAATTTATCTTATTTAAATACAGTCAAAGTATGTAAACAAAAATCTAAAATTGT
>NW_010943411.1:0-266 GCF_000633955.1 Camelina sativa
GAGTTCGTCGAAGTCACCATCGATCTCCAAGACGATGACACGATCGTCCTCCGCAGCGTCGAGCCAGCGACGGCCATTAACGTCGTCGATATGATCTCCGACGAAGCTTCCGGAGGAACAATGACTCCGGTTTCCATCTCGAGATCTCCGACGATGAAACGTACTTCGTCGAACCGGTTCCGTCAGTTCTCTCAAGAACTCAAGGCTGAAGCTGTGGCTAAGGCGAAACAGTTGTCTCATGAACTGAAACGGTTCTCGTGGTCTCG
>NW_010943412.1:0-266 GCF_000633955.1 Camelina sativa
TTGACAGTAGACAAGATTGGAAAGACATCAAAAATACTTGTTATTTATTGAGAAATTAATTTTATAAATTAATTTTATATTTAAAATTTATATCTAATATAAATAATACATATCTTATATGTACTTAATTATTTGAAAATTAATTTTTATTAATTTTATATTTGATCTACATTTTATATCTGATATATATAAAAAATTTTAATGATATACAGTTAATAGATATCTAATATGTATAATTATTATATAATTATTAATTTGTAAATCAT
>NW_010943413.1:0-266 GCF_000633955.1 Camelina sativa
TCGTCGCTTGAGTTCCAACGAAAGATCTTGGTTCGATCCGGTCTCGGAGAAGAGACTTATTTACCGGAGTCTATTCACAGCACCCCGCCACGTCCAACTATGGCCGCTGCGCGTGAGGAAGCAGAGCAGGTAATCTTCGGTGCACTCGATAACCTCTTCGAGAATACCAAAATCAATCCTAGAGAGATTGGTGTTCTTGTTGTGAACTGTAGTTTGTTTAACCCTACGCCTTCTTTATCCGCCATGATTGTTAACAAGTATAAACT
>NW_010943414.1:0-266 GCF_000633955.1 Camelina sativa
TCTTCTTTCTACTCCATTCTCGTCTTTGTCTGCGAAAAAATGCTTCTCACCACACTTTCTCCAACAATGCAGTGTACCGAGAACAAAGAACTACATGAAAAGGTGGATCTTCTAGAGCAACGCTTGAATGCAGTATCTAGTGAGAAATCCTCACCATCTTGTTCCGATAAAGCGGTATCTGGAGAGTATGCAGACGAACTTAAAAAGAAAATACAATCGCAGGTAAACATACAATATCAGTTCTTACAAGGATCCCAGTAAATAAC
>NW_010943415.1:0-266 GCF_000633955.1 Camelina sativa
TCCCGAACTCTTACAATCAGTCAAATGCACTGGTTTGTCATACATTCCGACCCCAGAAACTGTAACAAAGCTTTTTATTGCTTTGAATCAATGTTGTCTCGGTTTTAGTCTGTTTCAGGACAAAATGGGTACAATTGGTGTCTAAACACTCGAAATTCAACCCAAAATCTTATAATTAGTCAAATGCATTGGATTGTTACCTATTTTGACCCTACAAAGAGTAACAAAGCTGTTAACTGCTTTGAATCAATGTTTTCTCGGTTTTA
>NW_010943416.1:0-266 GCF_000633955.1 Camelina sativa
TATAGTTTTGCAAGTCCTCGGTCGAACCAATGGGGGAAGAGAGTGACCATATTCACATAACCGCTTTGTCAGACGCGCTTGGTGTTGCAATCCGGGTTGTGTATCTTGACCGTAGCTCATGTGATAATGGAGGCGTCACTGTGAACCATCATGACTTTGTTCCTGTGGGCACTAATGAGAAAGAAGAAGCTTCAGCACCTTTTATAACCTTGTTGTATCGTCCAGGCCATTACGATATCCTCTACCCCAAGTCATCTTGTAAGGTA
>NW_010943417.1:0-266 GCF_000633955.1 Camelina sativa
GATATTTACTATCTTTTGGAATGGTAGACTCTCTTATCTTCTATATTTATTGTTTTAACCCCAATCATGCAACTCCGTGCATGTTGTATATTTCTTCCTTGATTGACTCGTCTTAAAATGACCAGTCGGTTTCTTACGGCAATTTTTGATGCATTCAATTTATTTCTCTTTACTTCATTTATTCTCTCGGGAATCAACACGATTGATGTAAACCGCGATCATTTTTAAAATCGATTTCAGGTTTGTCTGACGACAAATAATTAAGT
>NW_010943418.1:0-266 GCF_000633955.1 Camelina sativa
TCAAGACTCTGAAGAGAACTGAAGAGCCATCAAAAGCTGGAAAAAAACGTCTCTCTTCTGATCGTCAAGATGAAAACCCATCAGCTAAGAAGCTGAAGAAAACTAATCAGTTGAAATCAATGGCTTCTGAGAAGAAGATCAGTCGAGAAGCAAAGGATAATATAAAACCAGTTAGAGAGCAAAGCAGTGCGGTACAAGCAAAAGCAGGCAGAGCTCAAACCGGGAAGAAACCGGCTCCATCAGTTAAGGTGGTTGAGCCCACAATG
>NW_010943419.1:0-266 GCF_000633955.1 Camelina sativa
TAGTTTTATGTTTCTTCAAGTATTCTATAAAATATATATATATATATTATAATAAAATTAAAATAAAAAGGGAAAAAAGAAGAAAAAAAGAAATTTTGGGGAACCCGAGGCTGTACCCGAATATGTACCCAACGCGCCTAATCGTGTTCCTACTCGGGTGGCGAGTTGAGTCTGAATTCCCCAAAACTGAAACCCTAGTGGCTGCCTCTTCTATTTAAGGGGACCAAACCTCTTTTCCCCCAACATCAAACCGATAAGTCCTCAAA
>NW_010943420.1:0-266 GCF_000633955.1 Camelina sativa
TAGAAAATATTTCCTGAGGCAGCAGCAGCGTTGGCTGGTGGAGATCAAAATCTGAATTGTGATCTTCCGTCAGATGATTCTGATGATGAAGAGTATGATCCAGATGGTTTGAATGATAATGAAAATGATGAAGATAACAGTGAGGACAGTGACGAGTCTGAGAACGAAGATGGTAGTTCTGATGAATCTGATTTCACATCTGCATCTGACGAAATGATCGAGTCATTTAAAGAAGGGAAAGATATAATGGCGGATATAATGGCCCT
>NW_010943421.1:0-266 GCF_000633955.1 Camelina sativa
CCATAGATTCTATACTCTCAGCATTGGGAACCAAAAGGAAACTGCCGAGGAGTTCAGAGTTCTATAAATAGATGGTTGCTACACTGTAGTAGTTAAAGAGCAACGAACATGTTAAAAGAAGAATACTAGTGAATTTCAAAATTTATAATGATTGAAAAAAATGTTAAAATATTAAAGACTGAAATGTGAGCAGTACAGTTATTGGAACACAACAAAAGATGTGACACTTCAAGGGAACTAGTTGGTGTCGGCAGATGTGCAAGCAA
>NW_010943422.1:0-266 GCF_000633955.1 Camelina sativa
CCACGTCTGTTCCTGATTCCTATAGGGGAGCCTGAAAGAAAGGTTCAGCAGACCACTCCTGATAGCCAATATGCTGCAGCTATAAATTCTAATGCTGTTGTTGGTCAGACTTTAGTGGGTGATACACGTTATCATGTAAACAATTTGGATCGCATTCCAAGTTTCCGTAAACAAGCACCGGGACAGATGCTCAGACTGGATACTGCTACTATGCACCCTAATCCTCTTTTCAATGGAGTTCAATATAACATGCCTACCTATCCATC
>NW_010943423.1:0-266 GCF_000633955.1 Camelina sativa
TATCTCTCCCTCTATTTTCATGTTTGTTTGTGTCATGCATAGGTCCTGTCGACAGGTTATTGGACAAACAAAACACAGCACACCACAAAACTAGCACAAAAGGGGACTTCACGATAAGTAACTTCCTTTATTGGTAAGAACTTTGAGACTATATATGCTGCCAAGTAAGTTTCAGGTGAAGTATCTTTCTCTTCCCATTTCTCTTTCTTTTCTTATTCTCTTACAACTTTTCATCATTTTGTTGGTCACAGTGAATTAAACTAAGT
>NW_010943424.1:0-266 GCF_000633955.1 Camelina sativa
AAAAAAAAAAAAATCTTTTTTTCACTAATTTTTTTTTATTCCGTCTCTCTAGTTAGAAATGAATGAGATTGATATGAATGGAATGGTGAGAATGATGTGTTATATATAGTATAAATTTTGCGACTACTTTGCGACTCTAGGCAAAACAGTCGCAAATAAGGACTCCTTTGTCACTAAAAACCACATAATTGAGACAAATTAAAGCTCCAAACAGCTCAGTACAAACGCAAACTGAAACATTTATCACGTTTTTTGCCGACATCAAT
>NW_010943425.1:0-266 GCF_000633955.1 Camelina sativa
AGAGGAGTGAGGCAGAGACATTGGGGGAAATGGGTTGCGGAGATAAGGTTGCCGCAAAACAGAATGAGGGTTTGGTTAGGTACTTACGACACGGCCGAAGCCGCCGCTTACGCTTACGATCGCGCCGCCTATAAGCTCCGTGGAGAATACGCTCGTCTCAATTTCCCAAATCTCAAAGACCCGAGTGAGCTGCTCGGACTCGGAGACTCCTCAAAGCTAATAGCTCTCAAGAACGCCGTCGACGGGAAGATCCAATCCATTTGCCA
>NW_010943426.1:0-266 GCF_000633955.1 Camelina sativa
TTTTTTTTTATAGATATGATTTGATTATTAAAGAACACTTAGTTTGATTTAAAAAAAAAGTTTTCATCATTGTCCAAATTAGCTGGTAATCACTAAAAGTTTATGGTTCTAACGTTAATAAACAACTTAGGTGTGGTGGTAATAATGTGCAATTTCTAATTAGAATACATACACAGTTTTATTGTTACAATTATTTTTTTTCTTATTTTTTCCTATAACTAAGAAAGAGGTTCTATGCCAAATTTTGATACGTTTCTTTAAACACA
>NW_010943427.1:0-266 GCF_000633955.1 Camelina sativa
AACAAAAGCCAACTCATCATTAACAGACAGCGGAACAATAACCGGCTGAGACCTAAGCTTTATATGGTCCTCTTCACACCATGTTAACCATTGTTTGCTCTGTACTTCAGATAGAAAAATTAGCAGTTTCACTCGGTCGAGCACAGGTTTTGCTCGATCAAAGTACTCACGCCGGTTCTCCATCACCCACCAAGCGATTTGACTTCCACCAGCTGGATGGTGATCCATGTATTGATCTGCGGAGATTGTAACATACATCATAATGA
>NW_010943428.1:0-266 GCF_000633955.1 Camelina sativa
ATCTTTCGAGTGATTTGTTTCCATGCCTTGCTTCCTGGTGAAGTTGCAAGAGTATCACTCGGTGAGGATGAGAGATTGAGGGAATGATCCATACATCTCTCGGCAAGATGTTCAAGAAGAGCAACACAAGCTTTTAGATTATCCACAGAGATATTGCCCCTCTGCTTCCAGCAATCAAGGATTATGTTAAGAGACCAGATAGCGACTGCGGTAGCTTGCTGGGGTAAATTTCCTGCAACAAAGTTAAACGTATTAGAACTCTATTT
>NW_010943429.1:0-266 GCF_000633955.1 Camelina sativa
ATGGCTATTCACACGTTTGATGATATCATGAGAGTTACAGAAAACCTCAATGAGAAATACATCATTGGATACGGCGCTTCTAGCACGGTTTACAAGTGCACCTCCAAAAGTTCCCGACCTATTGCCATTAAGCGAATCTACAATCAGTATCCCAACAACTTCCGCGAGTTTGAGACAGAGCTCGAGACCATTGGGAGCATCAGACACAGAAACATAGTGAGCTTGCACGGATATGCCTTGTCTCCCTTTGGCAACCTCCTCTTCTA
>NW_010943430.1:0-266 GCF_000633955.1 Camelina sativa
AGGCTACTTTAATTTACCTTTCCTTTGTAAAGACTGTTGAACCAATTGCAAGGTCCATAGTGCTTGTATGAGAACAAAATCTTGTCATCAAAAGGCACTCTAGGCACAACATCATTGTTATAGACAAATCTCTCATACTCTATCCCATGCTTTTTCACGACATCCTTCATAAACTCCCCAAAGTCTTCATCTCCTACACGTGGCTGTCCAAACGTGTAGACTCCCTCTAGCTTATCTAGCAGCTCATCCTCACCGTGAATCGCTAG
>NW_010943431.1:0-266 GCF_000633955.1 Camelina sativa
ATTACCACAAAGGTGTTGGCACGAGCAACATCGAGTGTAGTAACTCCAAGGAGCTTCTTAGGATCATAAGTTCCAGCTTTCTTGAAAACCTCAGCGGCAATGGGGACAGTGGAGTTCACAGGGTTGCTGATCAAGTTGACAATAGCATTAGGACAGCATTTTGATACACCTTCACATAGTGTCTTAACAATCCCAGCATTGATTTTAAACAGATCATCGCGGGTCATCCCTGGTTTCCTCGGTATACCGGCTGGTATGATCACAAG
>NW_010943432.1:0-266 GCF_000633955.1 Camelina sativa
TTGACAGTAGACAAGATTGGAAAGACATCAAAAATACTTGTTATTTACTGAGGAATTAATTTTATAAATTAATCTTATATTTAAAATTTATATCTAATATAAATAATACATATCTTATATGTACTTACTTATTTGAAAATTAATTTTTATTAATTTTATATTTTATCTACATTTTATATCTGATATATATAAAAAATTTAAATGATATACAGTTAATATATATCTAATATGTATAATTATTATATAATTATTAATTTGTAAATCAT
>NW_010943433.1:0-266 GCF_000633955.1 Camelina sativa
TCTCATTCTTACATCACAACCATACTCGGTTGCCTGTCCCAAACTCAAAATATTACTCTTCAGTTCTGGGATAAAGTAGATGTCAGATATGAGAGTTTGCTCACCGGTCTTTCCTTCGAATAGTATCGAACCCTTTCTACTAATGCCTACACACGATCCATCTCCAAATCTCACCTTACCTTTGATATTTTCATTCAACTCTGAGAAGAATGATCTCACACCAGTCATGTGATTACTTGCTCCATTGTCTAGGTACCAAGTTCCCT
>NW_010943434.1:0-266 GCF_000633955.1 Camelina sativa
CTAGCGAAATGAACCAGAAAATCCATAAGAGAAACACAAATTCAAAGATAATAATGGTAGGGAAATTTTTCTCTTTCGAAAAATTAAAACTCTCTTGTGCCTACTAAATTGCAAAACAGTATGTTCAAGAACTTGGGTAGCATTTAAGATCATATAATCGGTTATATAAATTAAAATATAATTTACAGTAAAAAATTATTTTAAAAGTATGTCTTTACAAACCAAAGTCACTGTGGAATCAATGTGTTCTCAAGATTACCGCAAAG
>NW_010943435.1:0-266 GCF_000633955.1 Camelina sativa
ACAAGACAAAAACACATTCTTTATCTATTTTTGTTATTAATTTTCTTTGATTATACATTACGAAATATTTTCTTTTGATTCATTTAAAGTAGAGAGTTTTGTATCCACGTGAAGTCTCTTTACACACTGAGGTTGGAAGTTACTTGAAGATCCTGTCTCGAAAGATGAAGCATTTCACCTAGTTCTATGTTAAGATCCACATTCAAGTCAAAATCTGCGATTTCATTATTCAAGAAATTAGATCGTCTTTGAGGTGATCTTTTTTC
>NW_010943436.1:0-266 GCF_000633955.1 Camelina sativa
TAGCCATCCTGAACTTCATCTCAGCTTCCTCCAGTATCCAACTTTCAACCTATAAGATACATAATCAAGGAAATGAAGGACGAAAAATGGCAAGTCTTTATCACTAAACTACCCATTTGTGAACAGACTTGATGTGAAATTCTAGTATTGGGAACTTACATTTGGGTGGTAGTATGCATATAGCATCCCTATTATCCATATGTACCGATCAAGGCCGGGAGGACATAGCTACCTGTGCAAACCTTGGAAGGCTAAAGTCATAATAA
>NW_010943437.1:0-266 GCF_000633955.1 Camelina sativa
TTTCAGGTTGCTGGGGGATGCTGGTATGTTCTCGCAATACAGCGTGTTGCTTCTTGCATAAGAGAGCAATGCATGAGAGCCGGGAAATGCAATCTGAGTCTGGCTTGCAAAGAAGAGGTCTGTTACCAATTTGTGTCACCGACAAGCACATTTGGATATCCATGCGTATCTGGAAACCTTACCAGTGTGGTCAATAAGCCTATGTGCTTAGACTCTGACGGGCCATTCCGATATGGTATCTACCGTTGGGCACTTCCAGTCATCTC
>NW_010943438.1:0-266 GCF_000633955.1 Camelina sativa
AAAGGGATTCTCGCATTTAATTCAAGTTTGCATTTTGCTTTTACTTTGGTGAAGTTCGTGTTATTGAGTAAAAGGTTGCAGGGTTGATTCTTTTGTGGGGTAGTTTAGCTCTAGGGAGAAGAGGAGGGAGGGATTGGTGATAATTGTTATAGTCTGCTACTCTGCTCTCTGATTGTGTTGTTATTGGCTTATTTATTTTTATCAACATAGTGTTTGCAGTGGGAGAGTAGAGCGAGTGTTTTTTCCTTGTATGTGGAGATGGAAGA
>NW_010943439.1:0-266 GCF_000633955.1 Camelina sativa
ACCTTTCGTAGCATTGGCTCAGAACTTGGTCGAGTGGAGACGGTGGACATTGATGGAGGAAGAGTAAAGGTGACAGTTAATGGATTGAAGCCCTTGTGCTTTGAAACGGTAATCGAGTTCTACAATGGTCAGGAGACTATTGTCAACCTTCGGTATGAGCGTCTTCATGGCTGCTGCAAGAAGTGCTCAAGTCTTTGTCATGATGAGAATCATTGCCCATTGTGGGCTACCAATAAGATTACTCCGGCGTTGCACGTTCCAGTAGA
>NW_010943440.1:0-266 GCF_000633955.1 Camelina sativa
TGGCGTCTATGTATGCTCGATCCTTTGCTTAGTGGGAGACTAGAGACGATGTCATACATGATGCATAATTTATCTAGGGGATGCAGCTAATTAACGATAAAGATAAAACAAAGAGATATATAATTATCCCAATATTAATTCAGTTCTACGTACGGTTTTTAATTAAATAAAACTTTTAACAGACGAGATAGTAGTATCCGTGTTGCTCGTCAGGGACATGGACATGGCAAGCACTCTCTCTGTGTTGCTCAGGACGTCTAGAGTTG
>NW_010943441.1:0-266 GCF_000633955.1 Camelina sativa
AACCTCTTCGATCGACAATGGAGAACACTCGTAGAATCAGCTTCATCAGCATCATGATCCTCTTGCTCTTCATCAACCAGTCTACTCTTTCCTCTTCTGCACGCACCCGTCTTCTAGAAGGTCGAGATCAGCTTGTTCCCCGCCAGTTTCTTGAGAGGATTGAAAGAGATAAGGCACGCCTCAGTTTCATCTTCAGAACGATCGAGGCTGACATCGATCTGGATGAAGATTTCTCTCTCCCTATGTCCCAGTTTGCTGGATATAAT
>NW_010943442.1:0-266 GCF_000633955.1 Camelina sativa
ACCTAAACAATGAGACCTAAGCAAGACCTAAACAAAACCAAAACCAATGAGACCTAAACAAGACCAAAACACTAATATGAAATGAGACGAGACCTAACCATACCATTCGGTCTTTGGTAGGGGAATGGGAGAGAGGACGGTGGTGAACTCATGTCTGTTTGGCACTACAAACAGTGCATTTATAGCCCGCAATGTGTCCTCCTGGAGTTCCGGCAACATCGGAGGATAATCAGCTTGGAAATTGTTGCCTTGAGACGATGGATGCG
>NW_010943443.1:0-266 GCF_000633955.1 Camelina sativa
GTTATTACTGCCCTCATCCATTTCTTAAGCCGGAGGTTCAAAAACCCGCCCATTATAAACTGTCCAGCATATGTACCAGTTATTGTACTGCTTTGTCCGGCTGCTAACAACCCGATACCCCAGATATATAGAATCGGTAGAAGTCCACCTCCAAATTTCTCTTGAAGATACTGACCCGCATTAACTAGGCCAATGTTATTAGCTTTCTCGGTTCCATAAAATCCTTTTGCAAAGACAGTCGTCACAAACAAGTTAATCATGAACGA
>NW_010943444.1:0-266 GCF_000633955.1 Camelina sativa
CAGGATGCTTTGTTTAGGATCCATGATAGAGTAGTTGCAGATGATGCACAGAGTGAAGATAGCCCTGAAGGAGAGCATCAAGTTACTGCTAAGTTGCTTGTTCCTTCGGATCAGATTGGGTGTATTCTTGGTAGAGGTGGCCAGATTGTTCAGAACATTCGGAGTGAGACAGGTGCTCAAATTCGTATCATTAAGGACAGAAACATGCCTCTTTGTGCTTTGAGTTCAGATGAGCTCATTCAGGTACTTATGTGTTTTACTTTTAT
>NW_010943445.1:0-266 GCF_000633955.1 Camelina sativa
ACCGGAGTTGATGAGTTCTCTTCACTACGTGATGATTTGAAAGATCTGAGCTTGAGCAGCTCCTTTTGTTATTCCCCTGCGAAATTTGTGAATTCTTCTTGTCTTAGACGAGATCACCACCAGAGCCCTATCTCTGTTTTTCATGGTCCTGTCTCGTCTAGTTGTAGCCCTCCGATGAGAACGTCTCGTGATCGGAATCTCGATGGCTCGTTTCGTGTTGGAGCTAGTAGTCGATTGTTTAACGGATTCGTGAAGAAAGCTCTTGG
>NW_010943446.1:0-266 GCF_000633955.1 Camelina sativa
ATGGTTAGGGAGTGAAAGCAACATACCTCCCTGTACCTCGCAAGGTAAATCTTTAGGGGTTCCAGGTAATCCTCAAATCCTAATGTTGCCATAGCCCACAACAAATCATCACCATTCACAGTTTTCCTTTTCTCTTTCTGACACTTATCACTGGCCCTGATTAACACAAAATTTAACAGATGCCAGTTAAATGACCATCACAGTCCACAATTCAACATAAAGACCAGCAAATGAACCTAAAACTCAGTTTCTGAACCTAAAACTTA
>NW_010943447.1:0-266 GCF_000633955.1 Camelina sativa
ATATATATATATATATATATATTTGACTAATGATTATGTAACTAGTAAAATAGTATTACTAAAATTTGATCAAAAAGATATGGAAAAATTCAGTTGTCAAAAAGAAAAGAAAAAAAAAAGAGATGGGAAAATCTCATTAAAAATAAAAATTAAGTAAATGGTTGGTGCACTTTGAGCAGAGGAGATGGGTTACTAAGAGAGAAGAGGAAAAGACACACATTGCATCGGTTGGCGCGAAAATCGGCAATAAACCCTAATTTATCCCA
>NW_010943448.1:0-266 GCF_000633955.1 Camelina sativa
TCCGTACAGAGATCACTAACGAGGACCCTTAACTCATCATTCTGCTCGGCAAGAAATTGTATCCTCTCTTTGGCCTGCTCTAGTTCTGACTTTGACGTGAACAAAGCCGTTTTTAAGTCAATGGAGCAATTTTCAAGATTCTCGTTACGAACAAAAAGATCATGAACTTGACTTGCTTTCAGCTCCAGCTCTAGCTGTACTTTGCATAATGCGTCAAACAGCTCATCCATTTCATTCTTGATATCTCTTTTATTTGATGCTGATTC
>NW_010943449.1:0-266 GCF_000633955.1 Camelina sativa
CAAACTAACCTAAAGAAAGGGTATGCTAGAGTTTTTTAATTAAAAAAGTTTTGTATGTTTTAGAAATACTTCACTTCTTGTGTAAAATATATGAGTGGGTAGCGCAAATGCACAAGATGAATAATAAGTAATTTAATGATGGTAGAAAACACAGTTTTAGAATTTTTAATACAAATTGAGATAAATGGTAATATTGAAAAATATGTTTTATATGTTTAATCTCGGCATGCTTCAGAGATCACCATAAAAGCCTGGCGGATTAGGCT
>NW_010943450.1:0-266 GCF_000633955.1 Camelina sativa
TCTTCGACGGTTAAGAAAACAAAAAAGAGAAAGGTTGCACCCAACCTTTCTTAGAGAGCCGCACCATCTAACCCATCCGTAGCCGTTCATCTCACCAACCCTCTGAGACCCGGACCATCTAACCCATCCGCAGCCGTTCATCGAACCAACCCTCTACCATCGAGTTCCTGATCCGCCTGTTCCGTCGCCTGAGGTTCAGAACAATCCACTGAATCCACTGGAGGATCATATGCTGTCTCCACCGCATCACTCCCATGGAAGTCAAC
>NW_010943451.1:0-266 GCF_000633955.1 Camelina sativa
TATAAAATCTAGTTCTTTATAATTTCAAGTTCTTATACTGAAGTTTAGGTTTTTCTATTTCAGATTTTAAGTTGTATTCACAGCTAAAAAGAGAATGATCCACTCATTTTAAACAACTCATATATATGAGTAGATCGAGTTTGTGCATCCATTGTGGCATTGTATGGCTTATTATGGGTGAGCATTGTCTTCGAGTTTAATACTTATATACCAATATATAAAGATCTTTAAAGATCTTTAAGAATTAAATATATGTTCTCGACTTT
>NW_010943452.1:0-266 GCF_000633955.1 Camelina sativa
GATGTATGCAAACAGCTTACATTCCTATCGTGTGGTGTCATAATCCCACAGTATATGAAAGCAAAAACGAGCCACGCAAGAATGCTCCCACCGACTGTGATATAATGCCATCTGGTAATGGAATTGCTCATCAAAAGAATGCGGACATTCACAGCAATCACCAGACATGTGAAGACCATTGTGCTAACATCCCAGAGGCCAAATATTTTGCCTGATGAATTTACAGCGCCGAAAGATGACGTGGTCACGAAGAGATAGCAGACAAA
>NW_010943453.1:0-266 GCF_000633955.1 Camelina sativa
CAAACAAGCTCGGTGAAGGAGGTTTTGGTCCTGTATATAAGGTAGTCCAGATTCTTTAGATTTTGATATTAAACTTGAGCAGATTTTGATGTATCCGCTACTCTCTTGAAGGGGAGGCTAAGAGATGAGGAAGAAGTAGCTATCAAAAGACTATCATTATCATCTGGGCAAGGATTAGTGGAGTTCAAGAACGAAGCTATGCTTATTGCAAAACTTCAGCACACAAATCTTGTTCGGTTGCTAGGGTGCTGCATCGAGAAGGAAGA
>NW_010943454.1:0-266 GCF_000633955.1 Camelina sativa
GGAAAGGTCCAACCCGTAAACCCGGCATGGGGCGTGGAGGGTTTTGAACCTTTAGTTCCGGGAGAAATAGCCTCTTATCATATTGCAGCAGGGACGTTGGGTATATTAGCGGGCCTATTCCATCTTAGCGTTTGTCCGCCTCAACGTCTATATAAAGGACTACGTATGGGCAATATTGAAACCGTCCTTTCTAGTAGTATTGCTGCTGTCTTTTTTGCTGCTTTTATTGTTGTTGGAACTATGTGGTATGGTTCTGCAACTACTCC
>NW_010943455.1:0-266 GCF_000633955.1 Camelina sativa
CCCAAAACAGGCTTAAGTTGAGAAAACATGCTAAAATAAGGAAAACAATGATTTCAATCCATAAACAGCTTTGTTTATGTTTATAGGGTCAAAATATGTAACAATCGAAAGCATTTGACTAATTACAAGAGTTCGGGTTGAATTTGAAGTGTTTAGACAATACTTATACAAATTTTGTCCCAAAAAAGGCTAAAAACGAGAAAATATTGATTCGAAGCTGTAAACAGCTTTGTTACTGTTTATAGGGTAAAAATATGTAACAATCC
>NW_010943456.1:0-266 GCF_000633955.1 Camelina sativa
CATGAAATGTCGAAACTTTTCGAAACCCACTGCCCAGTAGAAGAAACAAAGCGCCACCATTGAACCAGCTTCGCTCGCGAGTGAAGCCACCACAGTGATGGCTTGCTCGTGGGTAAGAGAATTAGCATCGAATTCGAGATTGACGCGGTGTGGGGATGATGATATGACATGGTTTTGACGAAGATAGGAGTTATAGACCAATGAACAGACAGATTTAACGAGAGATTGAGAAGGTGACGATGATGGAGAAGAAGGAAGAAGAGACA
>NW_010943457.1:0-266 GCF_000633955.1 Camelina sativa
CCGCCAACACCAACTCCTCCTATTCCCGAGACTTGCCCAATTGACACGTTGAAGCTAGGAGCGTGTGTGGACGTTCTTGGAGGTTTGATTCACATCGGGCTTGGGAAAAGCCACGCCAAGGAAGAGTGTTGTCCAGTTTTGGGAGGCTTACTTGACCTAGACGCAGCCGTTTGTTTATGTACCACTATTAAAGCCAAACTTCTCAACATCAACCTCATTCTCCCCATTGCTCTTGAGCTTCTTCTCGACTGTGGAAAAACTCCACC
>NW_010943458.1:0-266 GCF_000633955.1 Camelina sativa
CTCTTTGCGTCCATTGATGCTCCAGAAATCCCACGTTTTGTGAATCCGACCGCGTATAGCCCACATTCCCCTCTCCATCCCTCTGGGAACTCTTGTATTGGAAATCCATCTTTCTTACTAAACATTTTATTCTCCTGAAATATTATTTGTTTTCCAAATCCCATTTAATACAAACTTTATTACAATGGATATATTTCTAGTCTTATATAAGAAAATAACAATAAATATGTGTTAACCAATATTACTATCATTTATTGATTACCTTT
>NW_010943459.1:0-266 GCF_000633955.1 Camelina sativa
TGCATTCTGCGACTAAGTTTTCTCCATTTGAAATTGTTTATGGGTTCGACCCCACTTCTCCTTTGGATCTAATGCCTTTACCTTTGAGTGGGAGAACAAGTCTTGATCGCAAGAAAAAGGCCGATTTAGTTAAACAAGTTCACAAAAAGGCTAAGGAGAATCTGGAGGCCCGAACAAAGCTGTATGAGGAATATGCCAACAAAGGGCTTAGAGAGGTCGTCTTCAATGAGGGTGATCAAGTGTGGGTTCATCTTCGGAAGGAGCAT
>NW_010943460.1:0-266 GCF_000633955.1 Camelina sativa
TGCTCATGTTTTTTCTCTTTCATGGTGGTTAGTTTCTTCTTCTTAAGCTTGGTGGCTTCACTTTTGTTGTGACTTTACCAATGTGATATATTTATCTCTCTGTTTACTGATTTGGGTTTGAAAGAAGCTAGAGCATTGCTGGAGAAGACTTGTGCGATTTTGAAAGTTGGATTGTCTAAAAAAGAAGTGAAGCTTTTGTTGATCGATGAGAACAAAAGCAAGACTTTAAAAAACTCTAAAGCATTTAGAATGTCTCTGCAACTTTA
>NW_010943461.1:0-266 GCF_000633955.1 Camelina sativa
GTCGCAGAGTTCCAAGGCCGTCCTCTTGCAGATCATCCAGCTGTGCAAAACGGAAGACCTCCTGGTGCTCTCACCATACCTCGTGAGCTTCTTGATGCATCAACCGTGGCAGAAGCCATAGCCGTCATCTCTTGTTGGTATGAGGATAAAACCGAGTGGGGATCTCGGATTGGTTGGATTTATGGATCTGTCACGGAAGATGTGGTCACAGGTTACAGAATGCATAACCGAGGCTGGAAATCAGTTTACTGTGTGACAAAACGGGA
>NW_010943462.1:0-266 GCF_000633955.1 Camelina sativa
GGAAAAAATGGAAAGAAATAAGATATCAGCATTGCTACCGCAATTTAGGGACAGGAAACAATATTTGGGAATAAACCATATATTCTTTCTTTATGTTCGTGTGTAATATATAAACACAGAAAGAGGAACTCCATTGTTAAATCAAGAAACTTCAGAAAGTGGAGAGAGCTATTCGAGAAGGTAGGTACTTCTATGCGTTCTTTTTAACCACTTTTTTTATTTACTTTACATTTATATAGCTATGTGGTTTCCATATAATTCTACTT
>NW_010943463.1:0-266 GCF_000633955.1 Camelina sativa
TTGACGATCAAAGCTGATTGCTACACTGGTAACAGATCTCTTCCTACACTTCTTAATGTGGTGAGGAACATGGGAGAGTCAGCTCTAGGCATGATTGGTATTCAGTTTGCTAAGAAAGCTCAGCTTACGATCCTTAAAGATATCTCTGGTGTCCTTAAACCTGGAAGGATGACACTTTTGTTAGGTCCTCCTTCTTCTGGTAAGACCACTCTTCTGTTGGCTTTAGCCGGTAAACTCGATAAAGCCCTCCAAGTTAGTGGTGACAT
>NW_010943464.1:0-266 GCF_000633955.1 Camelina sativa
GCAAAGAACACTCTTCCGTCACCGACACTCTCAGCTAAAATGTCGTAATCATCTCCTGATGATCCGACCGCAACATATGAGTAAGAACCATATGAAAACTTGTCTTGGCCCCATCTGGAACAGAGAGCTTGAACCGGATCAGGAACAACGATTCCTTTCGGGTGATATATTCCGCGTAGTATCTGCAAGACCCGTTTAACGGAATCAGTAGGCGACAACGTCTCGAATCTTTCTGCAGCATCTCCAGCTACAAGTGCTACAAGTAA
>NW_010943465.1:0-266 GCF_000633955.1 Camelina sativa
GACTACTACCCTCTAACGCCTGAAGCACAAGAGCAGGTTCCTAAATTCATGCGGAGGTGGATCACTCCACGTGAACCTCCTCAGGATCATGTAGTAAGTACTAAATAGTAGCTACCATGCTGTATGCTCAATTCTTTTCTCCATAATGTTGAAGAAATACAGTAGATTAATCTTTCTTTGGAGATTTCATTTGTAATTACCTTGAATGGACACGCTTTTTTTTCAGGTCTTGACTACAGGAGCTCTACACCAGATCGATTATGCCT
>NW_010943466.1:0-266 GCF_000633955.1 Camelina sativa
GTTTAAGCTCCACCAACTCCATCACTTCTTCAACAAACATCTATTCAGTCACATAAACAGGAAAAAAAGAGGTTATCAGTTTCATGCAAGTGATTATGATAAAACAATTAAACGTTATGCATAGTAACACTTACCTCTCGAGTTTTGACATCTATATCGGCGGAAAGACGAAGCCATGCTGAGTAGATGAGGGATTCATAAACGGTAACGTGTGGAGAGTGGATATCATTTTGTTCACAGTAACCAGTGACTCTAGCAAATGTTGC
>NW_010943467.1:0-266 GCF_000633955.1 Camelina sativa
GTTTTGTTCTTTGTGAGATAGAAGCTTTTGCTTCTAACAAGTCACACTCCTTCGTAGTTAAGGTTTACTATTCACCCCTTGTCGTTCTGACGTCCTCAAAACCTAACCAGTTTTGATTTTTTTTCTTAAAACAAAATCTTGTTTTATTTGTTACATCTCAAAATGTTATTTGCTCTAATTGTCTATGTTCCTTCTGAGAATTTTCATATTCTTCATCTTTAATTATCATCGTTGATTCTAAAATTAGGGAATTTCCAATTAAGAAT
>NW_010943468.1:0-266 GCF_000633955.1 Camelina sativa
GAGCTTCCACCGCCCATCCATAAGAAGCCATGTCCGCCTAAGGTGGAACACCCACCTCCGGTTCCGGTTTACAAGCCGCCACCAAAGGTCGAGCACCCACCTACGGTACCGGTTTACAAGCCACCGCCAAAGGTCGAGCACCCACCTCCGGTTCCGGTACACAAGCCACCGCATATCCCGAAGAAGCCATGTCCGCCTAAGGTCGAGCTTCCACCTCCCGTACCGGTTTACAAGCCACCACCGAAGAAAGTTGACCCACCGGCGCC
>NW_010943469.1:0-266 GCF_000633955.1 Camelina sativa
AAATGCTCGTACGCTACGAGATGTTCAGCGTCCGTATCGCTGATTTGTCTCCGGCGATAACGCTTGATCCTCAGGAAGAGCACGGAGTTCTCGACGAAGGTTTGAGATCTGGTCGTGTTCAATATCTCTCCGCTGATCTTCGAGATAAATCTCAAGTCGTCAAAGGTTCTTCATCTCAAATCATGGATTGTTTTTAGTATTCGAGTTTGAGATCTATGCATTGTTTTTGTAATTACCTGTTCCCATTAGCTTTTCAGGGAGCTGAG
>NW_010943470.1:0-266 GCF_000633955.1 Camelina sativa
TTGATTTGGTTTCAGAAGTTTTGGCTTTGAATTGGATTTGGGTTTCGGTTTTCAAAGTCACCTCCTTTTTTGTGCGTTTATCCGTTCGTATTCAGGTGAGTTTTTCATTTTAGAGTTCTTGGATCTTCGTTGCAATGACTGAGTCATGCATAAGTATTGATTGAGTTTTTGAGTATTGCGAAATAAAATTGTGTTTTTGATTTCATGGATGGAATTTAGCAGATATGCAGGACCAGCTCGTTTGTCATGGTTGTAGAAATTTATTG
>NW_010943471.1:0-266 GCF_000633955.1 Camelina sativa
AGCAAAGGGTTGAAAGGTTTACAGTGCCGTCCTTCAGTGGAAGCATAACCAGAGACCGCAAAAGCAGCAACATTCAGGGCTCTAAGGAGACTGTTCCCCTGATGATGAAAAACTCTGTTAATCCAACAATCTGAGAGGTCAATTCAAGATAAAGTCATAAGTCTAGACCACCTATCATATCATGCAAGATCATAGAACTTATGTATTCAAAATCTTTAGTAATTGGTATTAAACTTACGTATAGAGTAGAGAAAACATTCGCATTT
>NW_010943472.1:0-266 GCF_000633955.1 Camelina sativa
TCTAAATGCTGCTAAACAGAAAAAGAGCGGGAAGGATGAGGAAATTGTTTCCCTACGTGCAGAACTTGAGGTAAGGTACACTGATGTACTGGTTCCATGAGATGTGCCACTTTTATTGACATGAAGAAATCATGTCTTATTTTTCTGTTCTATGTTCAGAATTTGAAAGACGAGGCCACAGCTGCTGCAGAACGGCTTCAAGAAGCGGAATCCGAAGCGAAGTCTCTTCGCACAATGACTCAAAGGATGATTTTAACACAGGACGA
>NW_010943473.1:0-266 GCF_000633955.1 Camelina sativa
AATTATTATTTAGTAATTTGTTACTAAATTTTCAATGTATTCACCAAGAAGGTTGGGGACATGATTTAAAATATTTCATCATAATATTATATCTAATTTTGATTAGATTTAGATTTGTGATTAAACAAATAAATCACAAACATTATAAACAATCACATAAATGAGTGTTAAATAAGTAATAAGCATTATTTCTCTCTCTATATATATACATATATTCATCATTTACTAGTTTGAAACTATTATGTCATTAAACTAGATTTTTAATT
>NW_010943474.1:0-266 GCF_000633955.1 Camelina sativa
ACAGGGCAGCTCTCGGGTCTTGAGTCTGGTGGACCCCGTTCATCGATGACTTCCACATTGAGCTTTGGCATCTTCTGTCCTAGTAACTTGCAGGCTCCAAAACTCACGGAACAAGAAGACATCCAAAGGGATCGCATTGTCTCCAGCTTTGAAGCATTGGCCAAAAGCGCCTTGTCTCCAAACGGGCAGTCCCTTATCTCTAGTTTCCTCAGGCTATCGCACCCTGACAAAACATGATGCATGCCCAAGTCACTGTCTCCTGCAAA
>NW_010943475.1:0-266 GCF_000633955.1 Camelina sativa
AATCACAGACTTTTACAAAAAACCAATCTATCTACCCAATTAGCAATCTACACTCTGTGACCAAAAAATAGTACCTCATCTGCGTTATACTGGGTTATAATCGCTTCATAGAAGTGGTTATCTTCAGGCCACTTTGTCCACACTTTTCTTCCGATCAGAGCTTCAGCAGATTCATTTCCTGATATTCCACCGGATACCACACGATTATTGAATGACCTGTTTCCAGCCGCACCAATTGATGGATGATACTGCATGCATATCACACA
>NW_010943476.1:0-266 GCF_000633955.1 Camelina sativa
ATATATATCTTTCTCTCTTTCCCCTCCTACTCTCTTTATAAGATGTATATACATAAATATATTTGAATTATGAAACATAATTAAGAGATGTAAATGACTTACGAGGGAGTGTAACAGAGGAACTTGAGGGGAGGAAAGAGGTGGAAAAGACGCTTGGGGATGAGCTCGAAATTGCAGTGTCCCATGTTATTCATAACGTCTATGTAGATTACGTATCCCGCAAACGAGGCTATGGACGCCGTTTTCGTTAGCAACGTCGTAAGTAG
>NW_010943477.1:0-266 GCF_000633955.1 Camelina sativa
AGCGAAGGTTCGTCGAATTCGACTAAAGCTCCGCTTTTGGGGAAGTTAGGGAGGCAAGAGAAGAAGAAAGGGAAAGATCATTTGATTTCAGTTAGAGGCATTGAGCTTGAGGAACACAGGAAGTCTAGTGATAGGCCGAACAGAACCGATGCTGCGGATGGAGCAGGAACGGAGTGTGTATCGTCGAGTAGGGGACGTTCTGTTTCTCAAAGCTTTGAATGGAAATGGCGGCGTTTAGTTCAAGTTGTTCTTGCTATTGATGCAGC
>NW_010943478.1:0-266 GCF_000633955.1 Camelina sativa
CAGTCGCTAGGATTTAGTGTTTGGGTTGAGCTGAAGACAGGAACTAGAGTTCCGTTATGATTCTTTTCGCTGGCAGGCAGTGATCAATTGTCCTGAAAACAGGACAGCTACTGCAAAAGGTTAATCTCATAGTCATAGAAGACTTTGCTGGTTACACCATTATCCCTTCCTTCAAAGACTTCTAATTCTATCTTGTGAATCCCAAGATAGGTAACTGCATGCTTATCCACTAGACATCTTATTAACTTGCGTCCACACTGTAATGC
>NW_010943479.1:0-266 GCF_000633955.1 Camelina sativa
TGTCGCTTCGATGGAAGATTCTCAAGAATCGATTCCACAGCCTCCTCGAACCCAACAGCAAGCATCTGATCAGCTTCATCAAGTACCAAATACTCAACTTCTCCCAACTTGAGGCTCCTTCCTTCAATCAAATCAATGATCCTTCCAGGAGTTCCAACAACAACATCAACACCACGAGTCAGAGCACTCTGCTGAATGGTGTAAGAAACCCCACCATAAACACAAACAGTGCTCAAATAAGGTGCAGACTCCTTAATCTCCTTCTC
>NW_010943480.1:0-266 GCF_000633955.1 Camelina sativa
TTCAGTGGGTTTCAGCAGAAGAATTTCTCAGTTAACTCAGAGAGTACGACGGTTATGGCTGATGACGACACTGACACCTTCTTCCGCCAATTTCTTGCTCTGAAGGACATGGATCCACTAGATGCTCTAGGGACTAACCCTGATTCCAACTTTGGTATATTCTGTAGGAGCAAGTATCTCATCTTGGTCCACCCAAAGATGGAAGCTTCTTTCTTTGGAAATCTAGACCAGCGTGACTACGTGACAGGAGGTGGGCACCCGAGGAC
>NW_010943481.1:0-266 GCF_000633955.1 Camelina sativa
AAACGTTGATTCTAAGCAGTAAACAGCTTTGTTAAAGCTTCTAAGGTCAGAATGTGTGAACTTCCAATTCATTTAACTAATTGTAAGATTTCGGGATGAATTTGGAATGTTTAGACAACTCTTAAACCCGTTTTATCCCAAAACATGCATAAACCGAGAAAATGGGCTAAATCCAAGAGAAAACATTGATTCGAAGCAGTAAAAAGCTATGTTACTCAATCTTGGGTCAAAATATGTAACAATCCAATGCATTTGGCTATTTATAA
>NW_010943482.1:0-266 GCF_000633955.1 Camelina sativa
AATGATGTTTTTAAATTGTAGGCCGACATGTATAGCTTAGGGGTTGTGTTCTTCGAACTTTGGCACCCTTTTGGAACCGCCATGGAGAGACACATTACTTTAACTAATCTGAAGCTGAAAGGGGAACTACCTCTCAAATGGGTAAATGAATTTCCCGAACAGGCTTCTCTACTGCGGCGTTTAATGTCTCCAAGTCCATCTGATCGCCCCTCTGCGACAGAACTTCTTCAGCATGCATTTCCTCCCAGAATGGAATCTGAGTTACT
>NW_010943483.1:0-266 GCF_000633955.1 Camelina sativa
CCAAGCTTCTGAGCTTCCTCAAAGATCATCACACCTGTTTTAGGGAAAGTGTTCACAATGATTACCCGAGACTCCATCCTTTGAATCTTAACCAACTCATCTATGATCTCACGAGGACTAGTAATCACCACATCTAAAGGAAGCACAGCCTTGTATGAAATCTTGCAGCGCCTTCCTTCAAGCTCATCGCCTAATGCTGTTATACCGTTTCTACTGTTATCATCGTCGTTGTACAATGCAATCACATCTGACCAACCGTAGTAACT
>NW_010943484.1:0-266 GCF_000633955.1 Camelina sativa
CAAAACGTGGAAATACAACAATTAAAGTAATTCAGTAGGAAAAACTCACCTTGACAGAAACGGAGATGAACTTCAAGTATGATGATAGTAATTGTGCAGGGCAGAAGAAAACCTACAGATCGAGATATATATATGCACCAATAATTTAACCCTAATAAGAAAACAACATAAAAAGCCCATATACTCAAAAAGAACAGCCCATAAACCATGATCCACCGTCAAATTGCAGTACAAAAACAAAATGATCTCCTTTCTCACGTGTGATC
>NW_010943485.1:0-266 GCF_000633955.1 Camelina sativa
ATAACTTGGGCACAACTTGGTATACATGATAAACCGGTATGTATGTAAACCGATTTGGCTTGGTATGAATGTGAACGTGATGATTAAAAGATAAGAATTTGGGATTTTTTAATTTTTTTAAATTTTTTTTCCTCATGCAGGTCGGGTTATTAAACGTTGATGGATATTACAATGCATTGCTATCATTCATCGACAAAGCTGTCGAAGAGGGATTTATTCTTCCTACCGCTCGACATATTATTGTATCCGCACCAACCGCAAAAGAG
>NW_010943486.1:0-266 GCF_000633955.1 Camelina sativa
GCTTCTGTGCTGAGTTGCCTTGAAAAGGGGTTTCCATGGACGGACCTTATCTAAGCTGACTTCGCGCAGAGGTATCATGCCTGCAAAAATAAAGTTCCAGCTTTTTGGTCAATAAGATACTTATGCGTGCTCATTAGATAGATAACATGGAATAAACTGTCGAATTTTGATGTTCCTAGTAGATCTAAAAGGCTGATGGTTTTTAGGCAGGAACATTGTGGGAAGCCAACTATTACCATCTACTATAACTACAAGCTTGTGAGGAA
>NW_010943487.1:0-266 GCF_000633955.1 Camelina sativa
CAGCCTGAAGTATGTTTTGCAAGTGAAGAAAAAATGGAACCAGCTTTGGGTATTTTGAGTATTCCATCAAGTAATTTTGTGAAGGTACATAACCTGGTTCCTGTTCCTAACCTTTTGGGAAGTTTCACTATGTGCAAAACTAAAAAAAGCCGGAAACCTTATGCTGTTTTTGATATATTCCAGAATTGTGTAATATGCAAGCAAATACATGGCTCATGTACTCAGTGTTGCAAGTGCTCTACATATTATCATGCCATGTGTGCTTC
>NW_010943488.1:0-266 GCF_000633955.1 Camelina sativa
TCCGAGATGGTTAGACGTGTTTGGAGTCGATTCTGTGTTGATTGGAACCGGAGTTCATCGCTGAGTTTCGCGCAGATCGTGTCTGTAGAAGAGGCATCGATCGATACCACTTTTGTGGAGCATCGATCGGCACCGTCTTGAGTAGCATCGATCGGCATCATTCCAGCATCGGTCGGCACCAATTTTTGTAGCATCGGTCGACACCGATTGAGCATCGGTTACCTGCCGAGTCTTATTTTCCTGGTTTGATGTATTGATTGTGTTAT
>NW_010943489.1:0-266 GCF_000633955.1 Camelina sativa
TCGAAAATAATTCAATACACACTCCCTAGATATTTGTGTTATTTTTGCGATATTCACCCGAAAAATGAGATTTTACTACCTAAAATGAATTAATTGTGCTGTCTGACCCAAATTACTGCAATATATACTTTACTAAATCTGTCATTTTCAAAGTTACCGTAATCTTTTTCAAAATGGTAGATTTTGTAAAGTTATTCAAAGCTACCATGTATATTTTACAGTAGATGGTACATAATATTTGCATTTAAGGAAAATATATTCAATAT
>NW_010943490.1:0-266 GCF_000633955.1 Camelina sativa
GCCAAATTACATTCGCTAATCGCATTCGGATACTCACCTAATCCCATTTGCATATAACAAGAAGCCATGCTGGTTCTCAGATAAGCTACATCGATATGTTCTTTAGGCAAGAGCTTCAAGGCTTTGTCGAAACTCAACATGGCTCCTTCGTGGTCGCGTTTCTGGAACAGCTTGTTACCTTCTTCTTTGAGCTCAAGTGCTCTGCTAATGAAAATCTCCATATCTTCGTCAAAAGCCCTCGAAGTAGAACGATGGTAAGTCTTCCC
>NW_010943491.1:0-266 GCF_000633955.1 Camelina sativa
ATATGAAGCAATCGTCATAGAAGCAGCAGAGATTCACCTTCTTCACTTTCCTTTCTTTATCTTTCCCTCTCAGAAACAGAGAACCAAAAATATTTCAAAAATAAAAAAAGAAAAAGGATTAAGCCAAAAACGATGGCGTTTCATCACAATCATCTCTCTCAAGACCTCTCCTTCAATCATTTCACCGACCAACACCAACCACCTCCTCCGCAACCTCAACCTCCTCCTCCTCCGCAACCGCAACATTTCCAAGAAGCTCCTCCTCC
>NW_010943492.1:0-266 GCF_000633955.1 Camelina sativa
CCCGCCTGTTTTACACCCCCGGCTGGGCCAATGTGATCGGATTCAAGTTGCTGGACCCCGCCAGTGCAGTGAAAGGCTACGTGGGTTTGGTGAAACAGTTGCACGACCGCGCATTTGTTGAGCAGCACGCCAACCAGGCGGCTTTTATTGAAAAGCTGGAGGCTTACCCAGGCGGGGCTTTGCGCGACTGGTTTTGCAGCATCTGGATGGAAAATGAAACGGCACACGGCCAATTCACAGTGGGCCACGAGCAGGTTCATTTAAGC
>NW_010943493.1:0-266 GCF_000633955.1 Camelina sativa
AGAAGCTTATGAAGCGTGAGGATCTGATGAATGAGATAGAGAAATGTATAGAAGATAGCCGTGAACGCAGTAAGATCCTGGAGGGGCTGTTTGGCTACATTCTCACTTGTACTCAGGTAATGAACATCTTCATTGTCATTTTGCAATCGAACATGGTTTAGTTGCGTGTTTATGCGAGATCACGGTTTAATTTTCTCTGTTTTAACAACTCAGGAAGCGGCAGTGGTTCCACCATTTGTTGCATTAGCTGCAAGGCCAAATCCTGG
>NW_010943494.1:0-266 GCF_000633955.1 Camelina sativa
TCTCTCTCTCAATAAAAACGTGTTTTTTACCGGTCACCGGTTTATGGAATGACTGATTACCGGCTACAACCAACGATGAATCTTTGGACCACCGACGACAACGCTTCTATGATGGAAGCTTTCATAAGCTCCTCCGATATCTCGACCTTATGGCCAATGGCCACGACGACGACAACAACCACGACCGCGACGACGTCAGCTCCGGCGACAGCGATGGATATTCCGGCACCGGCGGGATTCAACCAGGAGACACTCCAGCAACGTTT
>NW_010943495.1:0-266 GCF_000633955.1 Camelina sativa
AGTTGAAAGGATTCAATCCATTGGACATCCTAATTCTCGGGTATTTGAATTGTGTAATATTACTAAGATGTAAATTCAATTGTTTCGATATTTACATTTATGCATGAGTTTGTTTATGTGTTGTTAAAGTCGTGAATCAAGGAGTACAGTTAAATGGGGGAGAAATGTTGGAGATTTAAGTGTAATTAATCAACGATTACTTTGTTAACCAACGCAACTCTTGAGTGAATGGTCACACTTATTCAACGAACGGTTGCAAACGTTCG
>NW_010943496.1:0-266 GCF_000633955.1 Camelina sativa
ACCCACAGGTTTGTTTCACAAGATCGATCGCACCCTCGATGCAAAGATATCTACAAGATGCTAAACCAGATGGAATGGCAGCTAAAATTTGAAGGATATTCACCGGACTTGACACAGATATTGCTAAATGTAGATGAAGAAGAGAAAAGAGAGAGACTAAAAGGACACAGCCAAAAGGTGGCTATTGCCTTTGCACTTTTGTATACACCTCCAGGGTCAATCATTAAAATAGCTAGAAACCTCAGGATGTGTAGTGACTGTCACAC
>NW_010943497.1:0-266 GCF_000633955.1 Camelina sativa
GCCTGTTTTGGGACAAAATGGGTATAATTATTGTCTAAACACTCTAATTCCTCCCAAGCTCTTACAATTAGTCAAATGCATTGGATTATTACATATCTTGACCCTAGGAACAGTAACAAAGCTGTTTATTTCTTCGAATTAATGTTTTCTTGGTTTTAGCCTGTTTCGGGACAAAATGGGTATAATTGTTGTCTAACATCTCCAAATTCATCCCGAACCCTTACAATTAGTCAAACGCATTTGATTGTCACACATGTTGACCCCAG
>NW_010943498.1:0-266 GCF_000633955.1 Camelina sativa
GCCAAAATCTGCCGCAGGTTTGCCGGATGTTGGATAGCAACAAGAACGGTTTGTATCACAATAGGCTCCTGGCCACTGCAAATATACAGTAGCAAACAATAATCACTAGCTTGGACATAAAGTTTATATATGTTGTTTAAAAAACAAAACAAATTTATAAAATGGGTTAAATCAGAGGACAGACCTGAACAACAAAGTAGAAGAAATCAAAGTCTTCTTGAGATTGTGGAAGGTAAAGACTTTGAAACATTAGAAACTTGAGGATA
>NW_010943499.1:0-266 GCF_000633955.1 Camelina sativa
ACCTGTAAAAGAAAAATTCACAACTGAATCAACTAGATCCAATAGTAATGATTGGAATGAGGAATCATCAGGACTCTTAGCTACATCTAAACAATTGCAAGGTCATAAGAATCAGTCTGTTGCAGTTGAATTTGTTGAGCAAACCGTTCGTCATGTTCAGCTGAATTCTAAAGGAGTGCTGCAACATTGTTTTGTTTCACAGTTTGAACCTAAGAACATTATAAATGCTCTTGAGGATTATTTTTGGTACAAGGCATGATAGGAAG
>NW_010943500.1:0-266 GCF_000633955.1 Camelina sativa
TCGTACTATGGAGTTCCATTAGCGGTTAGAGACATAAAAGTGAACATCTATCTGAGCGAAGCCCTAAACGCAATGGTGGAGTTACCGACGTTTGTTATCACACCGATCTTGCTAGAGAAATTTAGCAGGAGAAGCTCTATGCTTGTAAATTGCTTAATTGGAGGTGCATCAGGAGTGCTATGTTTCGTTATGAGCCTTTTGGGGAGAACAAAAATCGCATTCGCTCTCGAACTCGGTTCTTTCTTTTGCGCTAGGATTGGATTCAA
>NW_010943501.1:0-266 GCF_000633955.1 Camelina sativa
ACCAGAGTACATGGGAGATTCTTACTCACTTGGGTTTCAACCATCCATGTATGTGGCTAACAAAGGACTCCACATAAAGCTGGAGAAAATCTTAAGAACTTTCGGAGCCATTGATTTCTCTGGAAACAGACTTGAAGGACAGATTCCTGAATCAATAGGTCTCTTGAAGTCTCTCATTGTAGTTGACTTATCCAACAACAGTTTCACAGGTTATATCCCATCGTCTTTGGGGAAGCTCATCAACCTTGAGTCACTAGACCTATCGC
>NW_010943502.1:0-266 GCF_000633955.1 Camelina sativa
GAAGCATCATCAAAACGAAGGATACTCTTATAGATCTGCTTCGCTACAGAGTGGAGGAGCCAAGATTTCACTAAACTGTTACATCGCGACCAAATCCTAAACATCGGATCAGTTTCAGAAGGTCTAACCAAAGATCCATCAATAAATGCAAGTTTGTTCTTCGCATCTAGAGCAGTTCTCATTGCTATATTCCAATCATCATAGTTTGTACCATCTAAAACATCAGAGATGATAGAAATACCAGGATTGTCGCTATTTGTGAGATA
>NW_010943503.1:0-266 GCF_000633955.1 Camelina sativa
AAAAACATCTAACTTTTTTAGTAGTAAGTTTACTCTCTTCACTTCTTTCTCCTTTAGATGAGCCGATCTGACAAGCTTGGCAACCGCCGGAAAAAATTGAGACTCGCCGTTGGCATTGTGTCTCTGAACATCGGATGCCGAAGATAATAAAAACCTAGAGCCACTGCCACCATTTTCGCTGGGACCGCATACAGAACTATAGTGATCACCAAACAGATTGCTATGAAGAGCTTAGTTGCTCTCGGATCTCTCCAGCTAACCAACGC
>NW_010943504.1:0-266 GCF_000633955.1 Camelina sativa
CGGAAAGAGAAGGGAACGCTAAGGTTGACCAAAGCTCTGATTTTATCAGGTCGGAAGAGACATAAGTACCAAGCGATGAGAGCTCCCCAGTCATGTCCAACCACAAACACCTTCTCATCCTCGGAAGAGGTTAAGGCGGATATGACAGCGATCATGTCACCTACGATGTTGAAGCAAGTGTAGGAAGAGATCTCAGCAGGAGCATCGGAGTCACCGTAACCACGTAGGTCAGGAGCAACGGCTCGGTAGCCACGAGCGGCGAGTCC
>NW_010943505.1:0-266 GCF_000633955.1 Camelina sativa
TTGGGGATAAGTGACTGGAACTCTCTCTTCTGGATAGCTCACCCTGGGGGTCCAGCGATCTTGGACCAGGTGGAGCTAAAGCTTGGTCTCAAGGAAGAGAAGATGAGGGCCACGCGCCACGTGTTGAGCGAATTCGGAAACATGTCAAGCGCATGCGTTCTCTTTATTCTAGATGAGATGAGGAGGAAGTCAGCCAAGGATGGTGTGGCCACGACAGGGGAAGGGTTGGAGTGGGGTGTCCTGTTTGGTTTCGGACCAGGTCTCAC
>NW_010943506.1:0-266 GCF_000633955.1 Camelina sativa
AAACTATGAGAAACATTTCTTACAGATATGGTGAGAGGATTGGGTGCATAATCCACTTCTCAGCATCATGGGGTGAAGCATTTTCAAGTTCAGCCATCTCAAGTGTGCTTTCTACAGTCCTGTCAGCCCATGTGACCACCAATTCAAAACCTATCCATATCAGCCACAAAATTAGATAATGAATTCCTTGAATCGCATATACCAACAGCAAAGACCGGCCTATGCTTGAAGAATGATACAAAACTGTCATCACACATCAATTATCA
>NW_010943507.1:0-266 GCF_000633955.1 Camelina sativa
ATCGGTTGATTGACCGACGAGCTAGGCCCGGAACTGGTCGAATCTTCCAGCATATCGGACGTATACGTCAACCACTCAGAAGAGGCCTCGGCTTGGTGATTCACTATCTCCCCAGACGAACCCGTCACTGCATATGCATAAAATATAGTAACGACATCCGCGGAGAATGTACCAAAACCCGCTAAGACATGACTACGTAGAAGAACGAGAAAGAGGGATATTTGACAAACAAGGGCTAGATAGCACCATTGTGCCATCCTCTTTCC
>NW_010943508.1:0-266 GCF_000633955.1 Camelina sativa
ACTTGGGCAATCCCCCCAAACCCCCGAAGTCCTCCAAACATTCCAAGAAGCCCTTACCTTCCAGGTGTTCCTCATCCTCGGCTCCATCCTCTTCGGAATCTGATCCTGTAGAGGAATCATCTTCTTCGGATTCCCCATCTGAAGAAGACGATAATCCGGCTGATAATGCAAACTTTATCCGTGTTTTGTCTAAGAAGGAAAGACGTTTCGAGCGTGCTTCCACAGGGAAGAGCTCTCCCCCCAAATCATCCCGTTAATGTCAAAGA
>NW_010943509.1:0-266 GCF_000633955.1 Camelina sativa
ACAGGCTCACCTGCACATGAACGGATCTCTGCTCCGCCGCAACAACCCATTCATCACCCTAAGCCTCACCAGAGTTCCCGTCTTCACAGGATCCGTCCTCCTCCTCTTGCTCAAGTTATCAATCGTCCTCCTGGTTCGCTTAACGACGCTCTTATCCCTCTTCACATGAATCAAAACTGGACCGGCGGTGGGTTTAACCTTCGACCGACGGCGCCGCTTTCTCCTCTCCCGCCTCTTCCTCCCGTTCACGCGGCGGCGGAATCTCC
>NW_010943510.1:0-266 GCF_000633955.1 Camelina sativa
ACCAACCTCGACTTCCTCAGCCTATCTACCATCCGAAACACCGTCGAAGGTTTCCATCCGGTTAACCAGAAACAAGCTTTCTCTAACGGGGTTAGCCAAACCGGTCCGAAGAAGGCTAAGACATCTTCTCCTATGGCTGCCCATTTTGCCGTATAATAAGCTTTGTGATGTGTGGTTAGCTTCGAGATCAAAGCTCTAAGCTCGATCTCACTCATAGTGGTGTTATGAGCAATTAAAAGTTGATGAAGATATTGCTCAAGTTGAAT
>NW_010943511.1:0-266 GCF_000633955.1 Camelina sativa
GATTCACATGCTTCTTATGCTGGAAACTATGGTGGGATGTTATATTATTTCATCTGGTTGGGATTTGAAGGCTTGTGGGGAAGAAGATACATGCAAAAACGACAACACGTTGTAACGACAACACCACCGTCGTCGACTCTTACCCTTCCTAGATTCTATTCCAACTCCGGTAAATATATTTTTTAGTCTTGCGGATTTTTTTTTGCTTCGGTGAAATGTGAATTGGATGGTTCGTTACCTTAGGGATCTTGGAAGTTTCATTTGTG
>NW_010943512.1:0-266 GCF_000633955.1 Camelina sativa
GATTAAGGTTGTCCTGAACAAATATAAGATAGGATTAGATTAATAAAATGACAACTAAAAGGAAGTTATGGAGAAATAAAAGGATATGTCAAGGAATGGAGATAACACCTGCTCCTCAAATATTCTCGAGAGTTGCTGTGCCCTTTGCTTCTCAGCATTTCTTTTTTCCTCAATCTTACGGCTCCTTGCAACCCATGATAGAGCATCAGAAGCATCTTCAGCTTTCTTCTTTCTTTCCTCTCTCATCCTAAGGAAGAAAACAAAAA
>NW_010943513.1:0-266 GCF_000633955.1 Camelina sativa
AAAATTCAAAAGAAGATTGTCTCTAGGTACCAGTGAGGCATATTGTAATTGTTTTCTCATCAGCAGAGCTTCAAATATTAAATTGGGATGCTCATGAAGCGAAGAGCATCTCTGCTGCCAAGGAAGTGGCAGTGCAGCTAACACTTTCAGACCTAAAGCCCAAGAATTAAGCCGAGCGACTTCCAAATTCGACAGATTGCTATCTTTCCGCTTCAGGAAGAAATGGACCTACAGAGAAGATGAAACAAACATTTTTCAAAACCTAA
>NW_010943514.1:0-266 GCF_000633955.1 Camelina sativa
TATCAGGAAGTGAAGAATTTAGCCCCCCTGAGATCAAATCTAAAGACAAGGGAAAACAATCTGATGAGGTCAATGGGAAAACTTCTCAGAATGTTCCTAAAGTCTCCATCCCTGGTTTACAATCGAGAAAAAACAAGCTTGTCTCTGGAGAAGAGCTTGGGGATGGTGTGAGGAGACAAGGAAGGACAGGCCGTGGCTTTGCTTCAACAAGGTCTGTCAACCCAATGGGAGTGATGAAACATGGAACAGCAAAACAACTTCGCAGC
>NW_010943515.1:0-266 GCF_000633955.1 Camelina sativa
TTGAAAATCAAGTTTTATTTTAGTTCTAATTTTTATACTGAACCAAAGAAAATATGTGTAGCTTGATCCAGTTTTGTATTGAATTTTGGCCGCTCAAATTTGATGTAAAATTAAATCACAAATTCACTTTCATTCAGTGTACAAATGGTTACTTTGTTGGTTTAGTTCTCATCGTAGTAGTAAGGCAGAGTTTGCGTTCTCACAGACAAAGGAATGGTGACATTATGTTCAGAGTCACTCCAAGTCAAGCTTCCAAAGTAGTAACC
>NW_010943516.1:0-266 GCF_000633955.1 Camelina sativa
ACAAGTAATTTTCAAATGACTAACAAGTTAGGTCATGGTGGATTTGGCGAAGTCTACAAGGCATATGTTCTTAAGCTTTCTCAACTACTAGTTTGTGTTATAAACTTATACGTTGCCAAGAAAAAATATAAGAAATTCTGATAATGAGTGAAGATCATATGAATTGACAGGAACGTTCCCCAATGGAACAGAAGTTGCTGTGAAGAGGCTCTCTAAAAATTCAGGTCAAGGTGAACAAGAGTTTAAGAACGAGGTGCTTCTTGTAG
>NW_010943517.1:0-266 GCF_000633955.1 Camelina sativa
TCTATTGCTAAAAGGCTGAAAGCTGAACTAGAGCAAAACCAGAACCTGCGCAAAAGAGTAGAGGCTTCTCTTCTTGAACAGGTTGGAGTTGGAGAAGCCATAATGCAAGAGAGGAATGAGCTGATGCATAAGCTAAAGGCTATCAGCTCTGCAAGATCGTCTGATTCGGAGATAGAAACACTTATGAGGGATAAGGATGATATGTTGGAAAATCTACAGAGAGAGGTAGAGTTGTTGGAACAAGAATCACTTAGAAGGGAGCTTGA
>NW_010943518.1:0-266 GCF_000633955.1 Camelina sativa
CCTTACCATGGTTGGTAAGTTATTTACTTTTATTCTTTTCTCTTATTACTATTATTTTTTACTGTTTACGTTGTTATTTTTGGTGTATTTGGTGCATGTTAGGAATTTAATCTGATAACCTTCATTTCAATCGGATATTTTTTTTTGGGATGTATTGCAAATTTTGTGATTAGAAAATAAAGCATGTGACTATATGAGGTGGCTTTTGATTTTTCCACTCCAAAAGCATCAAATCTTTTAGTAACCAACCAAAAAAAGAGGGCATC
>NW_010943519.1:0-266 GCF_000633955.1 Camelina sativa
GACACGGCGGCTGCAGTGGTAGTATGGGCCATGACTTACCTTATAAAGTACCCTAAAGCGATGAAGAAAGCTCAAGAGGAAGTGAGGAGTGTGATAGGCGACAAAGGATATGTCTCGGAAGAAGACATACCTAATCTCCCTTACCTAAAAGCAGTCATCAAGGAGTCTCTTCGGCTGGAACCAGTCATCCCCATTCTTCTACACAGAGAAACTATCGCAGACGCAAAGATCGGTGGCTTTGATATTCCGGCAAAGACCATCATCCA
>NW_010943520.1:0-266 GCF_000633955.1 Camelina sativa
CTCAATCCAGCTAGGTCAACCACCAAGGAAAGCGACTTCCTTCTGGTGGGCCTTGTATCTTTTGACGGCCCAGTAACATTTCAACAAACCAAGGCCATGACTAAAAAATCCAGGTTAAATTTTCATGAACCTTTGCTCAGGCCTGGCTCATCGCTCCCTCGTTTGGATTGTAAGGGCAGAAGCTGCTTACATTACATCTCGACAGTTATGAGTTGGGTCCGTGAAGATCTTTTTCAACCCCTGGTTCAAAGCTTTTCCCCGACGAT
>NW_010943521.1:0-266 GCF_000633955.1 Camelina sativa
AACCTATCAGTGATGTACTTGATGAGATCATTAGTACCGTAGTACCAAATCTCGATCTCAACCAACCCTCCTTGGCTGCGATCAACTGCGTGACGGCACATGGAATCGAGTTTGTACTTGAAACATGCCCTGTCATCGCGGTTGTCTATGTCAATCTTACGCCACATCGAAGGGTCTTTACAGACGCGATGCCACGGTTTGCACACTTTTTGAGCGTTTTGAAGTATCTCAATCGCTCCAAGACGAAGCAGAATCGAAGACGTCAC
>NW_010943522.1:0-266 GCF_000633955.1 Camelina sativa
AAAGAACCAAACTCCAACTTGTGCGATCCACTTTTTTCAATTTTATTTTGTTTACAATTTTTGATTTATTATTTGGGGACGACATATTAAAGAAAACTATAAAGACTGTCAGATTTAATTCCTTCTTTCTCACACGTGTTTTCGGTTGTTTGGCTATATTCGAACCGACCTGCGGTTATCTCTATTCAAACCGACCTGGTTAATCTATATACGAAGTTACGAACCGACCAGATCTTTGGTTTAATGTTTCTTTGAGTCTATTTAGA
>NW_010943523.1:0-266 GCF_000633955.1 Camelina sativa
TATTGCTGCTTAGGAGCATAGCCTTGATTGTATTGAACAAATGGCTTCTGCTGGCCTTGGTTCCCCTTGCCTGCTGATGGGTAGATTTGGTCTTGAGGATTTGCAACATTCGGGTTATGGTACGACAGATTTGGGTTTGGTTTGTAGTTATTGTACCCTTTAGTGTAACCTCCTTGGTTGTTAATGTAGTTCACATTGATGTGTGTAGAATTTCACTCTAAATCTTTTACCTGAAAAGACTACACAACGACTGAAAGTGCACAGTT
>NW_010943524.1:0-266 GCF_000633955.1 Camelina sativa
TCTTGCCTTCGGATCTCTTCTTTCAATCGCAAATTCTCCGTGGCAAATTTGGTAACTTCCTGATTTCTGTCAACTTGAGCACGTAGCACCTCAATCTCCTTCATAAGGTCACCCTTTTCTTTCTGCAGATGTGCTTCAACAGAGATCTTTCCTGAAGCTAAACCTTGTAAACTCTTAATTGCTGAATCTCGGAGCTTTAACATCATTTTCAGACCTCGTATTTCATCCTCTCTTTTCTTTTCCTGTTTGGAGACATTTTCATCATC
>NW_010943525.1:0-266 GCF_000633955.1 Camelina sativa
GTTGACTCTTTTCCCTGAAACTGCTAAGCCTCTTGAAATAACCGAACGACCTGAAGCACAGATGACCTCTGAGAAACCTGAGAAATCAGTGAAAATGGGTAAAACCGACCCAAAAGACAGGTTTGTATCCTCTACTATCACACAGTAATAGAGAAATCTGAATGCATGTACAGATTCTTATGTTTGTTTTGTTTTGGGATTTTAAAAGCAGAACTACTATTCCATCAAAAATTCCGAAGCAGACCTTGAAACCACCAGGCCAAACC
>NW_010943526.1:0-266 GCF_000633955.1 Camelina sativa
TGGTGGTATTATCATTTGAAGTGGACAAGAAGACGAAGAGGCGGTTTAACAACCGAAGTAGGAGTTAGTAGTTTGGCTCAGAGACTTCGTAGTCATAAGCTTACTCAAGTTTCTTTGTTTCAGAAGCCTTTGGTTAAGGTTAAGTTTGGGGATTTGATTGCTGCAACTAATAACTTCAGCTCAGCTAACATTATTGTTTCAACTAGAACCGGGACAACCTATAAGGCGCTTCTTCCTGATGGCTCAGCGCTTGCGGTCAAGCATTT
>NW_010943527.1:0-266 GCF_000633955.1 Camelina sativa
ACATAGCTGTTTAATGCTTTGAATCAATGTTTTCTCTCGGTTTTAGCTTATTTTCTTGGTTTAAGCCTGTTTTGGGATAAACGGGTTTAAGAGTTGACCCTAGAAACTGTAACAAAACTGTTTACTGCTTAGAATCAACGTTTTCTCGGCTTTAGCCTGTTTCGGGACCAATTGGGTATAAGTGGTGTCAAAACAATCCAAATGCAACTCGAACTCTTATAATTAGTCCAATGCATTGGATTGTTGCATATTTTAACCGTAAAAGA
>NW_010943528.1:0-266 GCF_000633955.1 Camelina sativa
CCTGATAATCCCTTAATACTTTGGTTATCTCGATTTTCAGGTGGCATTAAATGCGTGAAGAACATAACGCTCCATAGTTCTTCCATACTATCAATCAACGCAGGCGAACATTGGTTAGGCATTGGAGCAGCAGATAACTCAATGTCTCTATTCCATCGTCCTTCCAACGCAGGAACCAAAGTCTCAGGCTGGCAACTTTATAGAGTACCACAAAGAACAGCGGCCGTGGTATGATCCTCTCATCACATTAGTTGAAAGATACTCTA
>NW_010943529.1:0-266 GCF_000633955.1 Camelina sativa
CATGTTCCTGGTGAGGAACAGAAGGCGGACATCCTTACTAAGCCACTGGCGAGAATAAAGTTCAGAGAAATGAGGAATTTGATTGGAGTACAAGAGATCGAAGCACCTGGAGTTCAAGTTGGAATTAAGGGGGAGAATGTTGGATAATTGCAACTTGTGGAAGAAACTATCTCCTAGGAAGTTGCCAGAAGAGATAGAATAGGAAAAAGGAAAAGTTCCTAAGATTAATAAATTGTAATATGTTAATTCTAATAGGTTTAGGAAAA
>NW_010943530.1:0-266 GCF_000633955.1 Camelina sativa
AAAGTATGCATACCGATCTCGTCAACGGTGGTCTTGCCGTTGGAGAAACGGCCGGTGGGGCCGCCGAAATCGATACCGTAAGGGAAGTAGTTGGCTCTTGCAAAAGAAACAAGACCGTTGTTGTTTCCATTGTCAACCAAAGAGTCACCAAAAACGAAGAAACATGGAACTTGAGCTTGTGCTTGTGCTTTTACTACACTAAAACCGAAGCTCAACAAAACAAACACTACACAACATTTTCTTAGGTAACTCTCCATTTCAAAACC
>NW_010943531.1:0-266 GCF_000633955.1 Camelina sativa
AACAAGATCACTTGAATGAAAGAAACACACATTAAATAGCAAAAAAACATGATTACACATAACAGCTAATAAAAAGGATCACACCATCCAGTAAATTAAATATATCTGGTACCCCCATAGCCACTCTTAAATAGTTTTGGCACAGATCCTACTCCTTCAAGACATTATCGGCAGATACCTTCTCTCTGCCAAATGAAGGCATAAGGTTTGCAATATATCTAAATCTTACTGAACCATTTGTTCACAAGGAATAATGGGTTTCATAG
>NW_010943532.1:0-266 GCF_000633955.1 Camelina sativa
TCTTTAGCCTTCAATGCTTGTAATTTGGCATGATTGTAGTAGGCAACCCCCAAGAACGCGATCCCATACCCGAAAAGATTAATAGGAGTGACAGTGTCCTTAATCACAGACCAAGAAAAGGCGATCAAGAGCCAGTCCTTAACCACACCAGCAACATTCATTGTCAAGGCAGAGGTTTTCCCAACAAGAAGGAACACAGCAAGATTCAGAGCAAACGCACAGAACGAGTTCGTCCCAAAAATGAGGTAATCGAAATGGAAGCTAGA
>NW_010943533.1:0-266 GCF_000633955.1 Camelina sativa
GCAAGAAGAAGCCAAATTCAGTTCAACGTCACACCATGGAACGCTCCTATCTGCATTATTTATACAAAAAGAAATTAAAAACCCATCACGAGAGATAAGAGGTAGCAAATCATAATACACAGTTTATAATAGTTTATAATAAAATCGTACCAATTGAGACCACCATTGTAGAAACAAGCAACAGAGGCTACAGAGCTCAATCAACCAGCAAACGAAAAAAAGAACAAAGCTTCGGCCTTTATGAAACCAGGACGTGAGGTTGATGT
>NW_010943534.1:0-266 GCF_000633955.1 Camelina sativa
GTACGTAACCCAAGAGTTGATTCTTTTGGTCCTTCAGAGAGCATACCACCAAGGACAAGCATCACAGATGGAACCATCGCGCTCGCCATTATATTCAAACTATCTGTGATGAAAGAAAGCGGAGCATCGTACCCAAAGACAACACTCTTCAGCTGAGGCACTGATCCGATAATGATAGCTAATAGGGATGCGATGGTTGGAGGTTGGAGTATGTGTTTCACTGGAGTCTGTTCAGCCACGACTCTTATTCTCCTCATTACTCTCGG
>NW_010943535.1:0-266 GCF_000633955.1 Camelina sativa
CGTCCGAACACCGAGCTAACCATCCAAGTGAACATTGACCCTTCTGACGCGACTCGCTGCGTAGGGATCAGTGCCGACCTACCACAGGCTATCAAGGACGAGCTCGTCAAGTTTTTGTGCTAGAACGTCACCACCTTCGCGTGGAATATGAGCAGTATGACCAGGATCGACCCAAGTATAACCTGCCACGAGCTCAATGTAGACCCATCGTTCAAACCAGTCAAACAAAAGCGCCGTAAACTCGGACTAGAGCGCACCGCTGCCGT
>NW_010943536.1:0-266 GCF_000633955.1 Camelina sativa
AGTCCGTGCGCACTTATGATCCCTACTTCAAGCAGTCCAATGCTTGGTTTCCACAGCTGTTTTGCAGTTGGCCTTAGGTCACTGCTGTAGTGAGTTGATTCATCAAGAACATGGTATCCGCCTTCAAGAAAGATTCTTAGATGAATCCTGCTTGCGAATTTGATCTCTTTTTTCTCTCCGTCCACCATAATATGTTTCTCCAGGTTGAACCACCTTGAGTTAAGCGGCCTATGGTCTAACCTCCTCTGGACATTCTGCAACGGGAT
>NW_010943537.1:0-266 GCF_000633955.1 Camelina sativa
AAGTCAGAAAACAAGAGAAATAACTTAACATCCAGACAAGGATAGGAGACCTACCTTTCTGGAACGTTGATTCAACTCCACAAACACCTCGAGGTCAAAACAGCCCATGTGAACACATGGTAAAAATCTCCCAGCAACTTTTATCCTAGAACCGCTCATCTAATGACACAAGCAGAAGAGAAAATATAAGTTTAGTCTGCCAGATAACCCTAGAAATATAAGTATAAAAACTGAGCTATAAGATATTAGTAACTTACAGGACACCG
>NW_010943538.1:0-266 GCF_000633955.1 Camelina sativa
CACCATATGATCATTTAGAGTAATTTTCTTTCACTCCCTCTGTTTCACTTATTCTCCCTCACGGTGGCCTCAACCGTTGGCCAAAGAAAAGAAAAACAACAATAAATATAAAACATTTATCAACTAGAAAATCTCAGTATCTCACTAAAATCAATAGTTCTTTTTATCACCCCTTGTTTTGTCGTTAAACATGACAGAATATTGCGTTCTTGGCTTATTATTTTCGTTCCATTTTCACAATGTCTTATTCTATTTTAGGTTGGACC
>NW_010943539.1:0-266 GCF_000633955.1 Camelina sativa
AAGCAAAGATATGACTAATAAATAAATGAACAAGCATCACGGATACAAGCATTAATAAATAAATGAACAAGCATCACCAATGAGCATCACCAATGAGCATCACGGATACAAACATCAATACAAGCATCACCAAAGTAATAAAAATAAGTTGCAGTGTAATAAAGACCAAACAAGCATCAAGGATACAAGCATCACGGATACAAACATTAACAAAACGTTTTGCTCAAAACATTAACAAAAAAAGAACAAAACAAGAACAAAACAAG
>NW_010943540.1:0-266 GCF_000633955.1 Camelina sativa
CAAAGCCTCGTCAACCAATCCAGGGTGACGGTGTCCAGATGCTTGATTTATAGCCTCAGTATCTGAGAATGAAGATACAAATTTAACCACATCGGATGTAATCAAGTTAAGATCATCTTCGAGAATCCGTATCTGCCCAATATCAATCTTCTTAACTCGCAATATATTGCTCGGATCATTGAAAGACTGAGGTTGTCCTGAACCAACCATCTGAGTTTCCACTAATTTGAACAATGGTGTGAAGTCCTTCTCGAGCTCCATGAGCA
>NW_010943541.1:0-266 GCF_000633955.1 Camelina sativa
AAAAGCTTCTGGGGACTGTTTCTCATATGTGGAGTTGCGTGTCTCCTCGCTCTCCTCCTCTACTTTGTTCAGATCATCCGTCAGCTCTATAAAAAGCCAAGCGATGATGCCATTGCGAGAGATCAGCAGCAAAACCATGACTCTTCCTCCATGCGCTCCACTCGTCTACAGCGATTCTTGTCCCTCATGGATGAGAAAGAAGACGTTTCCAAGTCCGGAAACAAGAAGAGAAAGATTGATGGATCAGTGAACGATACTTCAGGGTC
>NW_010943542.1:0-266 GCF_000633955.1 Camelina sativa
GATTGGATGCCAAACTTGTTGATTTTGTCGCTGAAGTTTTTTAACCCGCGGATGATAACCAGGTGATCTGATTTAACAGCTTCTTCTTCATCTTCAGTACTATGAAAACTACTTTCCCGGCAATGAAAGAAATCTGGTTTAAGGTACAAATAAAAGTACCTTTCATATCCCCAGTCCCAGTCATAAGAAAATGGCGAGAATCGTATATGGAAGGGCTTCTTGCAAGAAAGCATGATACACCCATCAAAACCCAGCATTTTCGGGGA
>NW_010943543.1:0-266 GCF_000633955.1 Camelina sativa
CCGGTTAATGGGTACAGTTCGCCCTAACGGTTAAATCCGGTTAGGAGAAACTCACTCGCTCGGTCGTCCAAAGGGCAAAGCAAATCCAACTTTACAGATATGTCAGAGGAGCCAAGTAAGTTTCTAGAAGATCATTTCCCCCTCTCACTGCGTACCTTATACGTTCTTCTTCCCCGAAACCATTCTACTTCTTTCCCCCATTTCTCTCATCGCACGGTGAAATCGAGAAATCGCCGATCTTTGATTCGATCGGGAAGCTTCTCTGA
>NW_010943544.1:0-266 GCF_000633955.1 Camelina sativa
TTTATCCCAAACAAGACTTAAACCGAGAAAATAGGCGAAAACCGAGAAAAACATTGATTTGAAGCAGTAAACACTTATGTTACTCTTTTTACGGCTAAAATATGTAACAATCCAATGCATTTGACTAATTATAATAGTTCGAGTTGAATTTGGATTGTTTGGACACCACTTATACCCATTTTGTCCCGAATTAAAGCCAAGAAAACGTTGATTTTAAATAGTAAACAGCTTTGTTACAGTTTCTAGCGTCATAATGTGTGAATTTC
>NW_010943545.1:0-266 GCF_000633955.1 Camelina sativa
ATATAATTTGGAGGCTGGTGAAAAAGCTTGACGTACGGAGATATACCATTGAGAACGTCGGTGGGCATCTGGCTTATCAAGTACACGGCGGTTGCTAGAGCATAGGGCCAGTAGACCTGCGGAACCGATGCATGACTTAGAAGCGCTAGACCGGTCTCAACCACGTGACGGTGTTTTCTTTCGGCGATACCGTTGTGTTCCGGTGTATGCGGTGGTGACGTGAGATGGGATACGCCATGAGAAGCCAAGAAGGAACGCAATGCAAT
>NW_010943546.1:0-266 GCF_000633955.1 Camelina sativa
GGACTGATTCTTCGGCGTAAAATAAGTATACCTAAAGATAATCCCCGAGTTTTTCGTATCGCCTCTAGCATTGAGGCCCGTAGTGTTGGTGCTGGTTCTGGAGGATTTTCAAGGTTTGTCTACATGCTTCACACTTTCCTTTTTTGCCACCATGCCTATGCTTTTTAGTGAGACTGAAAAAGGAACAGAGAAAATTTCCGCACTAAAGTCCCTAAGACGATTTGTAAGGTTACATAACTATAGTAGAACAGTGAAAAACCAATATA
>NW_010943547.1:0-266 GCF_000633955.1 Camelina sativa
AGACTTCATGGGTTCGAGGCTAACTTGCAAAAATCTTTTTTTTATTCGACAAAAACGACGTCGTTTTGATATTCTCTGCATATGTGGATTCCACGTCAGATTGCCTAACGGCGATATTAACAGAGTTATTAATTAATCACGTTTTTGTATATTGTAGCAGAAAATCATAAGTTGGGGTATGAAATTCAAAATTTTTAAAATTAGTGTATGTTTTCGCATAGTCAATAGTCCGATGTATGAATCGAACATATTGGAATTGTCCAGGT
>NW_010943548.1:0-266 GCF_000633955.1 Camelina sativa
AATTCGTTTCCTGTTGTGGCTTCGACGAGCTGATCAATGCGCGGAAGAGGAAAGCTGTCCTTCGGACAAGCCTTGTTGAGATCTGTGAAGTCGACGCAGACTCTCCACGTACCATTCTTCTTCTTGACGACCACGGGATTACTCAGCCAATCTGGGTAGCGCACCTCAATGAAACATCCAGCATCAAGTAGTTTTTTTACCTCATCATTGACCGTGGCCGTGCGCTCCGCTCCGAGCTTTCGTCGCTTCTGTTTGACGGGCTTATA
>NW_010943549.1:0-266 GCF_000633955.1 Camelina sativa
TTTAAAAGCCACTTATACACATTTTGTCCCAAAACAGGCTAAACCAAAGAAAACATTGTCTAGAAGCTGTAAACAGCTATGTTAGTGTTCTAGGGTTAAAATGTGTCTTAATCTAATGCAAGTGACTAATTATAAGAGTTTGAGATGTATTTGGAGAGTTTAAAAGCCACTTATACCCATTTTGTCCCAAAACAGACTAAAACCAAGAAAATATTGTTGAGAAACACTAAACAGCTTTGTTAGTGTTTTTGGGGTTAAAATGTGTC
>NW_010943550.1:0-266 GCF_000633955.1 Camelina sativa
CACAAGATCCTCTTGACCTTGAGCTCTTGACAGATATCAGAACTCATTTCCAAAAGGTATTTAACTTCTTCAATATCTCAGTCTCCTATTGTCAGATTACACCAATGTTTTTATATTCACACTCAAGAATCTGTTATTGGCCTAATGTAGAAGGAGAAGAAGCTAAAGGAAATATTAAGAAGCCAAAGCTGTATAATAGTGAAGAAGTTAAAGAAGAATGAGTCAAAGAGTAGTGTTGGACTCAAAGATGACTTACTGATAGCTCA
>NW_010943551.1:0-266 GCF_000633955.1 Camelina sativa
ATCAAAAACTCAGTTGAGTCATACCTACTAAGAACGGTTTTTAAACATTCCTATGCCACAAATTTGATTGAAACCATACCCTCACAGCAAAATCAGCAGCTTCACAGGCAACAATAGCTGCGTCAATATCACCAGTATGACCCACCATGTCTCCATTTGACAGGTTAACACGCACCTAAAAATTCACTCACAACAAATTCAGAAGCCGAAATTTTTAGTGGGTTGAGACAATATGACAAGAGAATACACCTTACCTGGTCAAACTT
>NW_010943552.1:0-266 GCF_000633955.1 Camelina sativa
GGTCAATCTCATTAAAGATTTTATCATCAATTCACCTCTTTCAATATATATCATGAGAGTCCACAGGACTACATATATATTGCTATATGTATACAAACTTAACTATATGTAAGCATCTACATTGGATATGAACGTACATGTACAAAATGTGAAAGTCCGACTTACACGGATAATATATAAGTTAGTTTCTTAACAACCAGCATGAATACTGACTGGAAACATGTGTGCATTATGAAAGTCTAGCTAGTGAAATATATTATTGACAA
>NW_010943553.1:0-266 GCF_000633955.1 Camelina sativa
AACATACTGTTCAATGATCAAATCCAACATTACCTTGAAAATCTCCAACTTTGAGAGACTTGATTGCAATCACAGGTGACTTATCAGCCATGTCTAGTAGTTCTTGACCTATGCCAGTTGCAAGGTCGTTCCACAGGGACACCACGACAGTTTTCTTTGACTCATCAGCCAAAGTTATATCCCTCTTAGGAATCATCTCATTGTCAGTTCTCCTTCTAATACTCATGGTAGGAGATACACTTTGAACAACTCCGATAAGATCTAGA
>NW_010943554.1:0-266 GCF_000633955.1 Camelina sativa
AGCCAAACTTGGCATAATGTTTTGAGCCCTAGTTCTAGTGTTACAAGGCTTAATAGATCCCAGTTTGGGCTATGGAGGTATCAAAAGGATAAGAGACGCGGTCTCTGGCCTTGCTCTTTTGTTCCATCCCCTGGAAATGATCAATTTGGATCTTCATCAGTCTCTAATGTCCGCCACGAAGTTCTTCTTGAGAGGAGAACGTCGAAAGAGTTGGTGGATCATCACAATCACACATTTCACGAAGCAACACCAGATAATAACAAGAC
>NW_010943555.1:0-266 GCF_000633955.1 Camelina sativa
GTTGATGGTGTTGATCACATCGCCCAACTCAATGATATCACTTTGATTGCAAGTTGGTTCGGTCCGCGTAGTAGACTCATCTTAGTCACACAGGACAAGAGTTTACTACTTGAGTCTGGAATCAGGCATCTATATGAAGTAGAGCCTCTAAAATACGATGAAGCTCTTCAAATGTTTTCACAATTAATTTGCCTTCAAAGAGATACACGTTCCTAGTGGCTTTGATAGATTCTCTGCTCGTGCTGTCTTTATTACAGGTCATATTC
>NW_010943556.1:0-266 GCF_000633955.1 Camelina sativa
TTTCTTTAGCTTCCAACTTTGCTTTCTCAAAACCTGAGTCTCTGTACGTTTGAAAATAAGAAACCAACCCTTTCAACTGAGAGATAGCAACATCTATGTTCATATCCACGAATTGCAGACTCTTACTAACAATGTTCACAGCAAAAAGAAGATTATACCAAATAACCATTGAAACCAAGAACTGAAAGCTTCCAATTCCATGTGTTTCACTTATTGCATGACATTCAGCTTCACTTTGTTCTTTCGGATCATCACTATTCTCAGCA
>NW_010943557.1:0-266 GCF_000633955.1 Camelina sativa
TTGTCAATTTAATCTTGAGGCCACATACTGTCAATGGTAATTATTTGAGTTGTTATTCCAAACATGAACGTGAAATCGACAGAGCCTGATGTCAAGGAAAAGGGCCGACGCTACCGTGGCGTTTCCAATGAAGCGCGGAAAACGGAACGTCGCCTGAAGCTCATTCAGGCGGGCATCAAGATATTTGGCCGGGACGGGTATCACGCGGCCACGGTCAAGGGCCTGTGCCAGGAAGCTGGTTTGACCGAGCGGTATTTTTACGAGTC
>NW_010943558.1:0-266 GCF_000633955.1 Camelina sativa
AAGAAAAATGATTTAATAGCACAATATGATGGGCAATTGATGGATGAGGAGTTGCTCAATTCAATGCGTGATGAGCCTGTGTGGCAGGGGTTTGTGGGTCAGTCAAATGAACTTGTCATGTTGGGTGATAAGAAAGGTATAAATGTCCATCGAAAATCTCATCTGGATGATTTTTGCCTCGAAGAAGATCAGCATGATTCAGTCAGGTCAATTGGTGTTGGTATTTATAGTGATGCAGCTGATTTTGGCAGTGAAGTACGTGAAAG
>NW_010943559.1:0-266 GCF_000633955.1 Camelina sativa
AACCGTGTGAAACGTATTATGACTCAGCAAGAACGATGTCTCTTCTGTTTTGAGAACCCAAAGCGACCGAAACACTTAGTTGTCTCCATTGCAAACTTCACTTATCTGATGCTACCACAACAGCAGCCCCTTGTCCCAGGCCATTGCTGTATCCTGCCAATGCAGCACGAGGCAGCCAGCAGAAGTGTTGACGACAATGTTTGGGATGAGATTCGTAATTTCAAGAAGTGTCTTATAATGATGTATGCGAAAGAAGGAAAAGACGC
>NW_010943560.1:0-266 GCF_000633955.1 Camelina sativa
GAATTTGGCGACGGGGAGAATGAGAGTCCAATTACCTCGCCAGGAAATTCTTGATACCTCTTTGGCAGAACATATGTGTTTAGCATCGACCACTTGCCTAGCTGCCTAGCCTCAACATCAAAAGCAAAGACCTGATTCGAGGAGGTTGAGATCACAAGCACATTGTTATTCCAAGGATGAAAACCAGCAGCTGCAACAGATGCACCATCAAGCCTTGATATGAACCAGTGCTGCCTGTCAATCAAAGCCAACATCAGAATAAAAAC
>NW_010943561.1:0-266 GCF_000633955.1 Camelina sativa
ACACCTTGACGCCCTTTTGGCATAGAGCAAAGACAACGGCCGACGCAACCTTTGTGAGATTTCCTCTAAAGACAATCTCTGTGGTTTCCTTAGGAATATTGTTGACCACCACCGCAGCTGCCATGCTGCTTCCATCCACTAGTCTTATCTTCAACTTTGGATACTTTTGCACGTACATCTCTCCATACCCGTTTAGCTCCGCCCGCTCATTAATCGTGTGTTAATTAGTTACTTATCCAATAGTTATTCAATATTCATATATATAT
>NW_010943562.1:0-266 GCF_000633955.1 Camelina sativa
ACCAGCCATTAGATGTTAACTTTGTCTTCATTCTGTTTGTAGAATCTGGAAAATGGCCACCAAACAAACTTGGAAACCGAGTTCAATGTATAGTTCCTCCAACCAGCTATCTCGGTCACTTGTTTCTCATCATGTTTTTTTTCCAATAGTTTATTGATCTGTGAAGTCTATTTTCTAGGAAGCCGAGTTTACAACACCAGTTGATGGCAAGCCTGTTAAATCTGCTGCAGAACGTCAAATTGTATGTTGTCCAATTACTTCATAGT
>NW_010943563.1:0-266 GCF_000633955.1 Camelina sativa
TCAATGTGTATCATATGGCCTCAATTCACAGAGATATGTATCATATGACCTCAATTCAATGTTATATAAAATAGTAAAACAGTTGCACTTCCTCTTCCTCACCAACACCAATATACCTTTATTTCATTCACATATTAAAGACTCATATTCATACACACACTTAAGAGTAATCTCCAAACACTTGAGAATTTACATCAATCACATGAGTAAGTAGGAAGAAGAAAAGAACAAAACCCGGTTTCGAGCTCAAAGGGAAGAGGACCATC
>NW_010943564.1:0-266 GCF_000633955.1 Camelina sativa
AGCCAAGTAATCAGTTTAATCCCAAAGGAAACAAAGTTTCAGAAAATTGCAGCTGGTGGATACCATGTCTGTGGCATTCTTGACGGGTTGAATTCGAGAGTGCTCTGTTGGGGAAAGAGCTTTGAGTTCGAAGAGGAGATCTCAGGGACATCCACAGGGGAACAGATTCTTAATTTACCACCAAAAGAGCCACTCTTGGCAGTGGTTGGTGGAAAGTTTTATGCTTGTGGAATCAAACGTTATGATCATAGTGCGGTTTGCTGGGG
>NW_010943565.1:0-266 GCF_000633955.1 Camelina sativa
AAATGGTAGGATCCCGTCTATAGCCTGAAATAGTTTCTCACGTTGAAAAATAAACATTTAGGGTATTTTGTTCCTCTTGTCAGATCAATCGCATTGAGTTTGTCCATCAGAAGTCATTTCTACATCGGGACATCAAGCCCGACAACTTTCTGATGGGTCTTGGGAGGCGCGCAAATCAGGTAGCTGTTGAAAAGGATTTTTTTTTTTTGTAAGATTTGCTTATTCTCCACAATTATTTGCTCAACGATGTGTTGGCTGAATTCAGG
>NW_010943566.1:0-266 GCF_000633955.1 Camelina sativa
TCTTGGTGTGGTTGTGGACAACAAGGAACTTGATCATTTTATGGTAAGTTTAAATTTTTCTTTAATTCCAGGTTCAAATTTGGATAGGGTTCATGCAAAGTTCCAATATTTTTGAACTGTGAACCTGCATTTGCTTTATGTTTACTAGTTGAGTGAGTGTCAAATTCACATTTTTCATGTGGTTCATTGTTAATGGTTCTTTGAGTCTTGTTTATGAGCTTTGGTTAGCTAAATTCGAATTATGAGCTTTGGTTTGACTCAAATAA
>NW_010943567.1:0-266 GCF_000633955.1 Camelina sativa
GACTTTGGTGCTGCTGCTGATCTTCGCATTGGCAAGAATTACATCCCGGACCGCACATTGCTGGATCCCGACTACTGTCCTCCTGAGCTCTATGTCCTCCCTGAGGAAACGCCTACTCCTCCTCCCGAGCCTATCGCCGCTTTGCTTTCCCCGATTCTCTGGCAGGTCGTTTTCTTTTTTCTTTCTTTCTTCTCTTGTATGCCTTCTTTACTTCACTTGAGTCTCTGTCTGATTTTTGGAGTGCTGATTCTTACAGTTGAATAGTC
>NW_010943568.1:0-266 GCF_000633955.1 Camelina sativa
AAATCAGCGAGGTTGACCGAGGCCGTGCCAAGAAGCTTGTTCTTGACACCCTTGTCTTTCTTTTTCGCGTCGTAGACTTGAAGTTCAAGAAGATTCTTGTGGAACTTGTTGTCGGCTCCAACTTTGGGTTCTAACGTTAATGTTAGCCTAAAGGACTCGTTGAACATGATCGTGTCTTTGCCCACGACCGCGATGAAAGAGCCTGAGTTGTTTTCGCCGTTTTCCCATTTGAGAAGGACGCATTGTGCAGGGACTTGGCTTGTTGG
>NW_010943569.1:0-266 GCF_000633955.1 Camelina sativa
TTTGACTTCAATCTTTAAATTGTGCTAGTAATGAAGCATAGTTTTAGTCATTCGCTGAGTAAAACAAAATTCCTTGAAACGTTCATATAATTTGCAAAACAGACGAACTAATTTAGAGCTGCTTTTGGGCTTCCCCTGTTGGAACAATAGATTGTATTCCCTGAAGATCAGCTTTTGCAAAGACTGTTCACTCCATCACTTGCTCAGAAATATGAAGAACTATACCGTCAAAATGGTGTTAAGTTTGTCAAGGTAAGATATCAACC
>NW_010943570.1:0-266 GCF_000633955.1 Camelina sativa
CAAACCTCAGTCTCCGTTGACTACTGAGACTCGTCGACCTCTGATCCTCTTCTTTGCCTTGTACGGATCTACTTCCGATCTGTAAGAAGCTTAAATCTCCGATTGTTTTTTTTTCTGGATCCATTCGTCGTAGATGCGTAATTGTGTTTTGATTTTGATGAGTTTATCTGTTTTTTTCTTCTTATGCAGTGATGATGGCTGGAAGTGGCTTACGGTTTCTGGTTCTGATACTCGCCGTAGCAATTTGCGGTGCTGCTTCTGTTTTC
>NW_010943571.1:0-266 GCF_000633955.1 Camelina sativa
TCTGCCTTTATGAGAACCCGCTTAGCTGAAAGAAGCTATGAACGAGAAATCACCGGAAGACTTGGTGGCTCTGCGGGTTCTGAAAGTTTTTCAAACTTAGCTCCTCTATTAATCTTTGGTGGTCAAGCTCCCTTTAGATTGGCTGGTGGAGATAATAATAATCATTCAGTTGAAGCTTTTGTCAATGGTGCAGCACCTGGAATTGGTATCACACGTGGCACCAACGCTGGAGACTATTTCTTCGGACCTGGTCTTGAAGAACTGAT
>NW_010943572.1:0-266 GCF_000633955.1 Camelina sativa
ATATTGCTAGACGAGAACTTCATGGCTAAAGTTGCAGACTTTGGACTGTCCAAGACTGGACCTGAGCTTGATCAGACTCATGTAAGTACTGCTGTGAAAGGAAGTTTCGGGTATCTTGATCCTGAGTACTTCAGAAGGCAACAGCTCACTGAGAAATCCGATGTTTACTCATTCGGTGTTGTTCTCTTTGAGGTTCTCTGTGCTAGACCTGTTATAGACCCAACACTTCCAAGAGAGATGGTGAATCTTGCTGAATGGGCAATGAA
>NW_010943573.1:0-266 GCF_000633955.1 Camelina sativa
ATCCCATTCATTTAGTATTGGTTTTTTGACTTCTATTGAAGCACGAAAAGAAAGTTCCTATGGGACCCCAAAAAGTTACAAATCAAAGAAACAAACAAAAGAGGTTAAAATAGTTCACTAACCTTGTGGAAGTTGATGTTATCATCAAAAGGAACGAAGCAAGAGAGTCTCGTGGATCTGAGCCAAGTAATGGTGTTTCTGCAAACCGGGAAAAGTATTAGAGCCATGTTGAATTTAAGTGTCTCAGCTGCTCCTTTTGCTGTGAG
>NW_010943574.1:0-266 GCF_000633955.1 Camelina sativa
GTCTTGACCAGAGGAGGGTTTGTCTTGTTTGTTATTGCCCGTCGATGTCTCAGGCATTTTCTTCTTCTTCTTTCGGACAACAAGACCTCCGGGTATGTGGGGAGGGAAAGGAATCAACTCGTCTTGTTCTTCTCCTTCTTCTTCTTCTTCTTCTTCTTCTTCTTTTGGAGGAGGAGCGGTGGAGTACCATTGGTTTGTTGATGCCACCGGACGAGCTTTAGCTCTTGAAACCGTCGCCTTCGCTGCACCACTCACTGCTTGTGATA
>NW_010943575.1:0-266 GCF_000633955.1 Camelina sativa
AGGAAGCCTTTGTTAAAATTAAAGAGCAGGCAAAAGCTCATCTGGAAACGAAAGGAGAGCTCGCTACTGGTCTTAATCTGGTTAATAGCACAAATTTGGAGTTCTTTCTAGCGAAGAACAAGGCAGAAATTTTTCGACTAAAGGGGGATTTTCATTTGAAGCTAAACGACACTGAAGGTGCTAATATTGCATATTCCAACGCAATCACCCTATTCAAAAATTTACCCAAAGGATGGATAAGCTGGGGAAATTACTGTGAGATGGTA
>NW_010943576.1:0-266 GCF_000633955.1 Camelina sativa
GAAGGATTAGTGGAAGAAGTTGGTAGATGGCCCCGACCATGGAATACAAAAAATTCATAGAAAATATTAAAGTTGAAAGCCAAACAAAAAAATATATTTATTTTTTAACAAAAAAAAAGGACATATAAAAGTTGAAATGATAATAGTAATGTGGTTTGGTTCATTCAATTAAATATAGAATTCGAGTGTGGCGACCAACAGACAAGTGATGCTTCGTTAAGAAGAATTGGTTAAAGGGCATCTTCTTATCATAATCTAAAGCCATT
>NW_010943577.1:0-266 GCF_000633955.1 Camelina sativa
AGTGGTACCATGCACCGTTGGAATTCTGGTGGCTGAGTTGCTTCGAGTACTTCCTCCAACTCATTCAGAAACATGACTTCTTTAGAACTATTTGTCACAGGCCAGTATTTCAACAATCCTCTTATAACCGTATCAGCAAGTTTGCAATCCTTTTCCACAAACTGTGTGATACAATAAGACAGTTGCTGATGATACATTTGCAAGCATTTCGGTTTGTGGAGAGGTATCAAAACTCGAACAAGAAACACTTTGTGCTCTTCTTTCAA
>NW_010943578.1:0-266 GCF_000633955.1 Camelina sativa
TATTTTTGTTTATGCATATTCATCATACAATCTAAATCTATTGATTGGTTCTTAGATTACACAAAAAAATTGAATTCTCGATTTTAATCCCGTACATTTTCTTGCGTATGCTATAAAGTGGGTTAAGAATATCACATAGCTGACAAAAACAGTTTTTGGTCTATGTATATTCGATCTCGACACCAAGCCGATTCTTTTCGATAGGTATATATAATTTTCGTAACCACATGTTTAATTATGAAATGAAATGAAAGAAGGATATAAAA
>NW_010943579.1:0-266 GCF_000633955.1 Camelina sativa
TGTGGGCATGCAGGTTGATGCAACGTACAGACTTTGCCTTTGAAAGGGTAAGGTGGCAACCTAAAGATTGCTCTATGGAAGAATTTGAGGGTTCCAGATTCTTGAGAAGGTAAGATTTCATTTCTACGTTTGTTAAATCCAATGTATCCATAGATTTTGCCAAGTGTTTGCACCAATTTCGTAGTAACAGTAAATAAATGGCTCAATTTTTCAAATGCTCTCAGGATGAAGAACAAAACCCTAGCCTTTGTTGGAGACTCATTGGG
>NW_010943580.1:0-266 GCF_000633955.1 Camelina sativa
AAAAGTAAAGTGAAAACAAATAATTAAGGAAGAGGGCTAGTTCTGAAACCCTAGACGAAAGCAACACTGCATTGCCAATAGTAGAAACAGTGCGATCACGAGATTCAACTCATTCCTACTTTCTTACTTCTTAGTATCCACTCCACTTGTAGAACTAGCTAGCCCCCCTGCCACGTGGTCCTCTCCTCTTCTTTTAGCTTTATGGGCCTTGTAGAGCTCGCCGGCCCCATTTGCCCATCCCATGCACATGCATCACAATATGCTTT
>NW_010943581.1:0-266 GCF_000633955.1 Camelina sativa
AAAGCGCTTCCTCCTCCAGAGAATTACACTCCTCCACCTCCACCTGCGCCAGAGCCTAAACCGCAGCAACCACAAGTAACCGAAGATCTAGTCAACTTGAGAGAAGATAATGTCACTGGTGATGACCAAGGGAACAAGTTTGCTCTTGCGCTTTTTGCGGGTCCGCCAGGTAATAACGGCAAATGGGAAGCTTTCCCTTCTGATAACGGCGTGACATCAGCTTGGCAGAATCCAGCTGCAGAGATTGGGAAGGCTGATTGGGAACT
>NW_010943582.1:0-266 GCF_000633955.1 Camelina sativa
CAAACAGATAGCTTTTTCTGTGAAGGCAACACAGGAACTCTTTCTCCACTGCAGATTTTGTACTCACTCAGATTATTAAACACGTCTTTAGGATCCCACTCAGGATTCCCTTCGTCTCCAGATGGATAATAAGTACCGTTCATTTCTTCCGGATCATTAGACCAATGACCAACGTAGAAACTCCCATCAGCCCATTTGAAAGTCCCGTTTCCTCTAGGTAAACCATCATCCCAAAATCCGTCGTATCTATTCCCATCCGTCCAAAT
>NW_010943583.1:0-266 GCF_000633955.1 Camelina sativa
ATCTGCCCGGTTTTTGAAGCTACTGGATCATGCTCTAAAGGATCGAAATGCAAGCTCCACCACCCCAAGTTACAAAGCAAAGAAAGAAAGAGGAAAAGACCAAGCGAACCATCACAAAAAAATGCCCGTGGGCGTTACTTTGGTTCACTTCACAATGTCCTTTCCGAGTCTGAGCCAATGGTATTCGATAGATGTTCTACTGATAGTGAAGTTTTCGGAATGGAAGGCCTCGATTTTATAGCTCTTGGCAATACTGAGTATGAAGC
>NW_010943584.1:0-266 GCF_000633955.1 Camelina sativa
TAAAGCCACGCTGATCGCCGCCTTCAAAGCAGTGCCTCTGCTACTAGAACAGAGGAAACAAAGGGTCTTGAAAATGATTCTTTCTTGATTGTTGCCTTAAGTGGATCCTTTATGATCCACCCAGAATTGCAACCAATACTTGTAGCCATGTCCACTCGATGAGCTTCTATCTTCTGTGGTGGTAGCTGGATTGATTGGGTCTTTTTGACACAGAAGTTATCTTCCGTCAAGCCTACACCTCCACCCAACCTGTTTACAACACAAGA
>NW_010943585.1:0-266 GCF_000633955.1 Camelina sativa
AATGATTCTTGCTTGGGGATCCCACACTCGTACTCAGACTCTACACTGGAGATTAATGGTGGACATTCTAGTTACTTTTCACAAGAGAGACAAAGCCCATCTTCAACTTTGAACTTTACAAAGAAACAAACAGAAGAAAAGTCAGTGCAGGTGCATAGGAATAATGATCTAGCTGACCGTCGTACACAAAGTGATATACTGGATATGAAGTCCACTGAAGGAGGAGAGACCATGTTTAAATTTTCCCCAAGGCCAGGAGGACCAGG
>NW_010943586.1:0-266 GCF_000633955.1 Camelina sativa
TCATTTTTTTTTCTTTGCTCACCACAATATTTTTTATGTTGGTAATAACGTTTAATCGAATGCTTGTTAAATGCTAAAAGAATTATTTGTATAAAAGTAAATATATAAGCTACGCTAACAATCATAATGGGAAAAACCTAAGGAAAAAATATGATTGAATGCTTCTAATTTTATCGATTATAGTCTCAGTATATTGTAATGTTAATCATGACATTTTACATAAGATTTTGGTTTTTTTTTTTTTTTTTTTTTTTTTTTTTTTTTTT
>NW_010943587.1:0-266 GCF_000633955.1 Camelina sativa
GACCTTAAATGTTCGAATATTTTGCTTGGTGAAGACTATCAACCGAAACTATCTGACTTCGGGTTGGCTAAAGTAGGACCAAGCGGGGATAAAACCCATGTCTCCACAAGGGTTATGGGAACATACGGATACTGTGCTCCTGACTACGCTATGACCGGTCAGCTCACATTTAAATCCGATATTTACAGTTTTGGAGTAGTCCTTCTCGAGCTTATCACTGGAAGGAAAGCAATTGACAATACAAAAACGCGTAAAGATCAGAATTT
>NW_010943588.1:0-266 GCF_000633955.1 Camelina sativa
ATATAAGAACTCAGCTATGCCTAGCTCAAGAGATATAGTTAAGTAGCAAATACCTGTGACGCAACCTTCATTATAAATATTGGTGACCCCGGGACCTCACCCTGAACTTGCTTGAACAGAGCCCTAACTTCATCAGCATTATGAACCTAAGAAAACAAACCAGAATAAGAACACTAATATAGGAATCGGTTTAGTTTACAATGAAAAGAGGAGACTGACAGCCCAAATGCATATCTACACAAGCTGACCTTCCTAATGCCTTTTCC
>NW_010943589.1:0-266 GCF_000633955.1 Camelina sativa
CAGGTTTTCTGCATCTCTGTTGTATCTCCGTCTATAGGTGTTTAGCACACTACTGTGAGCCCCATATAGATCTGTCCTTTTGATCCATGCTTGATTACGTCAACCGTAGAGCGCATCCAATCTGTCAAAATAATCGTAGCAGTAAGAATCAGTAATTACAGCGTGGCCTTCTTTTCTTTCTGATACGTATGCTTGCTCCTTCTGCTTTCCTTTGACGAATACATTCTGTATTTGAGACGCCTTGATATCCTAGACCTGACTTTCTC
>NW_010943590.1:0-266 GCF_000633955.1 Camelina sativa
ACATATTATTCATGTATATGTATTTAATTTTACTTGATTACCAGGATATTGATCACGTGAGCTATGTTCAACAAGCTATCGAGGCAGCATCCTTGAGTTATTTCCTTGAAATCCTTCAAAGTAATGTGCTGAATGATTTCGATGTAAGTTAAGAGATTAAAATTCCAGATACCGAGCTTAACTTTGCGTTTTCTTGAAAGTGGCACTTATTTCTCTATTAATCAATGGTGTGACTTTTACTTTACCAATCCTCTACAAATTTTCTT
>NW_010943591.1:0-266 GCF_000633955.1 Camelina sativa
CCTCCTCGTTTAGGGCTTGCTGGTCTCCTACCCCTTGAACCATCCCTGTCTTGCCTCTCAGACCTCTCACTGCTTCTTTTCCCACTTCCATGACGGTAAAACTCGCGATCTCGGTCCCGGTGACCGAATTCCCTGTGAGGAGGAGGATCACGCCGGTCATAATCTCTCTTGTGCCTGGGGCTAATACTCCTGCTCCTGCTCCTGCTTCTGCTTCTGCTACCCCTGCGGTATGACCGCCGATACCTCCCAAAGAGTTTTCTCCTCAG
>NW_010943592.1:0-266 GCF_000633955.1 Camelina sativa
AAATTGGTACGCCACTCGGCAAAGGGTTCTCATCAAATATGTCTACGCGTGGACGTTTGAACAAACAAAGTGGAACCTATATAAATGTATATATTGATACGAACCAAAACATTAATATATTACATTGTCATCATGTCATGTGTATAAATTTTACCTTCTTTATAATATAAAATAAACATAAATTAAGGACATTAACTAATGTGGAAATCTACGTACCACTAAGATTAAGGACCACAGCTTCTGATTTCCAGTATTTTGATCGTGGT
>NW_010943593.1:0-266 GCF_000633955.1 Camelina sativa
ACTCTGTACACGTGTCGACATTAGGCACAGAAGATAAAATCTCCGAGCTAAGTTGCGATGATGAACACAAGTTCTTCTCTGTGTTTTTCACCCTAGCATTCCCGAACTCTTGATCATCGGTGGCTACAAGGTAAATTTTATTTATCTATGTTTACATGATTCATCGCGTAATATATATTAAATCTGATCGAATCATATGTGAACTCTTTGTTTCTGACGCAAAGCTCAAAATGTAGTTTTTATCACAAGGCATCTAACCAAATCTA
>NW_010943594.1:0-266 GCF_000633955.1 Camelina sativa
TTTAATTAAGAAAAATATATAATATAATTAGCGTACAATGGGAAATAGATTAATTTTGTTAGTTTTACTTTTTGTTTTAGAAATTCTTTTAAGATATAAACATGTAAATTTTATGTAGATTTAATGTTATTCTTTTAAATATCTGTTTGAAAAATAATAATTTTTAGATTTAATGTTATTTTCTTAATAAGTTGTTTTGAAAAATAATAATTTTTGACATTTGTCAACATCACATCAATATACTTGACACATGTCATGATCATGGT
>NW_010943595.1:0-266 GCF_000633955.1 Camelina sativa
ACCAGCATCAATTACAGCCTATGAAGAGATTTAAACAAGTACAGACAAATATTCAGCGCGACGTCTTAATTAGATTGCGATTAAAAAGAGAAGTCCAGAGACGTGTATTGGCAAACCTGAATCTGCGACTGACAACCAGCTGTGATATTAGAGACTGCCCAACAAGCTTCCTTCCTGATGGTCTTGTTATAGGGTCCCCTTAGAAGATTTAACAAGCATGGGAGCGCTTGAAGATCAATGATATGCTAAGAATATCACAAAGAAAA
>NW_010943596.1:0-266 GCF_000633955.1 Camelina sativa
ATATATAGACGTTTTGAAAAATTCAAATATAACATATAAGAAAAAATATAAATGTTTTTATTATATATTTAATGTGATTTTTTAATATCTTTCAATAATATAAAATTAAAAAAAAGAACTAAGATACCAAAATTGTTATCAAATATTTATTATTCATAATAATTAATTTTCATATATACGTTAATCATATTAGGTAATTTCGTAGCTTCTAATTAAGGAAAGTGCAAAAAAAATTTTGGTAGATTATTTATCAATTAGATAGTTAG
>NW_010943597.1:0-266 GCF_000633955.1 Camelina sativa
CCATGTGCTCCTCCTCCACCGTAAGCTCCTCCTCCTCCACTTCCTCCGCCGCCACCACCTCCATAGCCTCCAGTACTGGCGTGAGACCCTCCCCCACCAGCTCCTCCTCCTTCACCGCCTCCGTAAGCACCACCATGAGCCCCTCCTGCTGATCCACCTCCACCTCCATGACCACCACCGCCTCCGTAAGCTCCACCTCCATACTCACTTCCACCGGCACCACCACCTTCGCCAGCTCCGTCTCCATAACCACTAGCATGCTCTCC
>NW_010943598.1:0-266 GCF_000633955.1 Camelina sativa
TTTTTTTACTTGGTCGGTCCAAGGCTCTCATAGAACAAGATGTAACCATGATCAGTATTGCTCGAATACTCCTGAGACGATCCAAAGAACGTTTGAACAGCTGATTCTTCAATCATCTCAACATTCTCATCATCAAAGAATAGCCAATGGTTATGGCTTTTCACAAGGCTCACGTAATGACCATGGTTTGGTCCACTTCCGACATGAACCACCACTGCAAACAGAGAGTACTCCACATCTGCATAGGGTTCCACCGTGTTGCTCAG
>NW_010943599.1:0-266 GCF_000633955.1 Camelina sativa
GGACGGGTAGGCCCTGTGCTTAGTCTCCTTTTCTGAAAATTAGTTTCTACTTTTGATGGCATCAGCAACATTCTTGTGACAGCTTTGGCTTTCAATCTCTCGATGTTATCGTCACTAAGATCATCATCCTTGGATTCTATACGAGTGTTCACAAATTCATCCAAAAATTGCCGCTCCCATCTCAGTATAGAAAATAATAGCCTTTCCGCAACAGAACACAGAGCAAGATATCCAACTTCTGATGGTGATAGATCTATCAAGCGAGA
>NW_010943600.1:0-266 GCF_000633955.1 Camelina sativa
TACACTTAATAACATATGCCAAAAATATCTATACAATATTTTTTTCCTTTAAAAACTCTAATATTCAATAATAACTATATTTTTTATATGAACAATTGAAATCTTTAATGGTTATTAATATGCTGATAAAAAAATGTAAAAATAATTATTTCACAGATTAAATCTAATAAATTGGAGTATTTATAGTATAATTTAATCTACGGTATACTGCATAATAACTTTCATGGATATAATTCTTTCACGGGTTAAATCTAAACTTACATGTT
>NW_010943601.1:0-266 GCF_000633955.1 Camelina sativa
TCATCCGCAGTGCCTGCATGTATAATAATCAGACACATTTTCATGAGTAACCATTACTGTAAATCGGAATATCAATACCCGGAACCTGTCTTAGGAGATTATATGAGCCTAAAGATAATGCAGGACATTAGTATCTTCTGAATTACATGATATTAGAAGTAAACCAAGATTGATGCCACAAAGACTTCAGGAAGTAAACCAAGAAGTCACTCTTAAAGGAAGTTACCAGTGCATGTGGTACAGGAAGTAGGATAGGGGAGTACATA
>NW_010943602.1:0-266 GCF_000633955.1 Camelina sativa
GGAAATCAAGTACTAAGGAAGATCACACATTGTGAAACAGCAGCAGCTATGTGGTCTACTCTAAACAGGTTATACATGGAGACTTCTTTACCTAACCGCATCTACTTACAGCTTAAGTTCTATACTTTTAAGATGACTGATTCTAAAAGTATAGATGAGAATGTGGATGATTTCCTTAAGCTAGTTGCGGACCTGAATAACATAGGAGTGGAAGTTACTGAAGAGGTTCAAGCAATCCTGTTGTTGAGCTCACTATCTGAGAGGTA
>NW_010943603.1:0-266 GCF_000633955.1 Camelina sativa
TTCATCCCCACCTTTGTGTATACCATTGCATTGTGTTTTATTTTCTTTGTGTTCATGTAAGTGGATTTACATACTAGGATTGAGTCTAGATTGCTTCATATAGGATTGTTTGCATTTGCATTGGGGATTATGATGATTATAGCCTTGTAAACTTGTTGATTAACTAGCATAAATTCAATGCCCTCGTTATTAGCTGTTTGATGCTTGTTGAGTAGAACCGAACCACACCTTGAATACTTATACCTGCATTTGAAACTTAGTCGAAG
>NW_010943604.1:0-266 GCF_000633955.1 Camelina sativa
GATTCCTACATTGCTAGGAAAGAACTATTCAAGGCAGAGTCAAAGTTCTGGAATGAAATTGTTGGGGGATTTGTCCGCGCCTTAAAATGGAAAAAGATGAAACTAAGAAACGTTTTGGACATGAGAGCAGGCTTTGGCGGGTATGAAATAATATTTTTCTGTTATTACTCTCTCTGATGGTATAATGTCTCAGTATCTTAGCTTAACTCTCGTTACTTAATTTCTCTGGCTTTAACAGATTTGCAGCTGCACTAAATGATCATAAA
>NW_010943605.1:0-265 GCF_000633955.1 Camelina sativa
TTTTTTTTTTTTCATATAACTAAAGTGTATATCTAGAAGAAAAAAAACGTTAATAAAATATCTTCGAGCCTGGTGCATGATCAAAGCAATGTAACGTATCATGGAGATTCCGTGACCCACTTACCTTCAAATTCATTTTATAATTTTAAAAATAAAAAACGACATTTGTGAAATATTTACATCTCTCTCTCTGTATCTTACTCTGTCAGTACTACTATAAATAAACTGTAAAACCACTCCAAGCTTCACAATTTAATAACAAACC
>NW_010943606.1:0-265 GCF_000633955.1 Camelina sativa
GAAGCATACAAATAAAATAAAAATAAAAGATACAAATAAAATAAAAGGTAAAACATATCAAAAAGAAAAGAAAAGAATGGTTATGAAGTTTTATATTAAACTAACATCTTGATACGTATTACTTAAAAAAAAAATATATATATATTGATACGCGAAGTGTTTGGTGGTGTGAGGAGTGATATGTTGTAAATATGATTAAAGCATTATTGTTACAAAGAAAAGTTAATATTATTGCTTAATAATACTACTTGGTTATTATATTTTC
>NW_010943607.1:0-265 GCF_000633955.1 Camelina sativa
AACCCCATCAGATCGACCGCCCAGTTCTCCCTGCAAACTCCTCACTGAACCAAGCTCCTGAGCACCCTCCCGAATGTCCATTTCAGACGCAGAGTCAAGAAAAGCGAGCATCTTAAGAGCCCGGTAGTAGTACATCATCCCCCGAACTGTACGTGCCAATGTCTGACCTCTGTAGGAAGCCCAAAGCCTGAGCTCTCTCAGTTTGGTTGTCCATAACTCGCTATCTGTCTTTATTCCTTCCCTATGCATCCGTTCCTTGAAATTT
>NW_010943608.1:0-265 GCF_000633955.1 Camelina sativa
CCAGCCTCATCATCATCAACAACGAAGAATCACATTCGAAAAGACCATACAGTAGAAGAAAAAAAAAAAAAGCGATAAGAGAGAAAGAATAGAAAACTGTCTTTTGGGAGTTTTCAAGTGAACCTCATAACGATGTCGTTTTAGTTCTTCAATTAAAGTGGTCACAAAGGGCTAAGAAGGCCCATATATCTTATTTGGGAAAGCCCAATCACAATCTTTTTCGCGACTTCTAATTTTCGTTACAAAAGACTTCAAAAATGTAAAT
>NW_010943609.1:0-265 GCF_000633955.1 Camelina sativa
AATCTTTGCAAGTAACAGTTGGAACTCCAGCTACTTGTGCTAGAGTTAGTGATCTGACATGGAAAACACGGTCATGTTATCTTTTTGAGGAGGTGCTCACATCAGGTTGCATTGGTTTCATGTACATACTTGGTAGAGGGTACAAAGGTCTTTACCAGGATGCAGACCTCTTACGCTTTGTGCCTAATCAGGCTTGTGGTGGGGGCAGCATGGCTATTCTGGACTCATTAGACACTGACATGACCTCATCATCGAATGGACAAAA
>NW_010943610.1:0-265 GCF_000633955.1 Camelina sativa
TGTACCTGCATGAGAAGGTTAGGGAGATGACGCTGATCGTTGCCTGTAGAAGCAACGGGAGACGCCAGATGCTGCAAGCCAGCGGATTGAAGCCACCGTGCCATGACAGCATCTCCTGCGTCATTAGCGGGTATAGCCCCATCGTATAGCGCCGTCGCAGCCGCAGCATTGCTCTGCTGCATTTGGCCGCCCATGAGGCGCTGCGATCTTCTTTGAGGAGCCAACTTCGGAGATCTGTAGAACAACTCTTCATCCAAAACAAAAA
>NW_010943611.1:0-265 GCF_000633955.1 Camelina sativa
TTTCCAATGTACTATCTCTTGTACCATTAGCTTCAACTCGTCCCTGAAAAAGACACAAAATCGATGATAAGTCTTACTGGTAAGCAAATGAAATTTGGGTAAGACAGTGGTTTGTAAAGTTCTCAGCATTGTCATAACTTGTAATAAATCAATAATGTAGATTTCGAAGTGCTTCAAGACGAATAGGTAAGATATAAAGGTTTGCACTTAAAAAAATTGGTGCAAAGATCTAAAGCAACATACTTGGCGTGCAAGGCGGTTGGCA
>NW_010943612.1:0-265 GCF_000633955.1 Camelina sativa
ATAAAGATTAGCTTATGTCCAAACAACATTTCAATCACCAACAATCAAAAGAAGAAGAAGAATCCTGTAATTATTAGTTTCTGGGATACAACTTAAATTGGTAAAGACTTCTATTAATAATACAAATCAAACTCTAAGAGGAGTCACAAATTAAAAACCTATGATGATTACAGAATGAGAGATAGAGAGGTGAAGTTCAAGTGAAGAGATTCTCCGAATAACCACCTTCATAGCTAGCTTCCTTTTCCAACTTGTATATCTCAGC
>NW_010943613.1:0-265 GCF_000633955.1 Camelina sativa
CAGGCAAAGCCAACACTGGCGCAGTAGTCAACATCTCCTTAAGGCTTTCAAAGCCCTTTTCACACTCCTGTGACCAAACAAAAGGAACATCCTTCCCTGTCAACTTAGTCATAGGACGTGCTCTGCTCGCAAACCCCTGCACAAATCTCCTGTAGTATCCTGCCAATCCAAGGAAACTCCTGATCTCTGTAGCATTCTGCGGTCTAGGCCAATCTCTGATGGCCTGAATCTTCTCTGGATCTACAGAAACCCCCTCTGCAGAAAC
>NW_010943614.1:0-265 GCF_000633955.1 Camelina sativa
AATCAAAACAATTGTGCAAAGAATAAATTTCTAATAATTTAAAACTTTAAATCAAAACTAGTTAAGCTAATAAGGTATCAAACGCAATGGCTTTTGTAGAAGTGCTAGAATCTACGTTTGCTTACTTGTCTTAGAACCAAAACAAAGAAAAGACATAAACAATAATTAACAGTTCATGTTCTTTGTAAAAACCACATATTTCATAGCAATGGCAAATATTAGATACTAATTCAGTAATTCTGATTGGGAAAATTAGTATGTTTTA
>NW_010943615.1:0-265 GCF_000633955.1 Camelina sativa
GAACTTCAGTAGCGTCGACTTTATTCTGTAATACATGTATCAATAAAGCAACGAACGAGAATACTCATATCTCCACTAAACAACCTGTTCATTTTTTAGATGAGAAGAGAAAATTAATGGAAGAAAAGGGAATGTAGAAGATTTTGTTTTGTTTAATAAAATGCATGCTTTTTAAAAGAGTTAAAGTGAATGGTAGCTTTGTTGTGCATTTGGTATTCACAATCAGCTAATGAATTTATCTTTAAAGATATAAGTTTATTAGGAA
>NW_010943616.1:0-265 GCF_000633955.1 Camelina sativa
TGTGATAGCATTCAGATAATACATCTCTTAGGTCTTGGTTCATGTCACTGGCCTCTCTTTGTTCATTCCTCAGTCACCTCAAAACAGGAGACCTGTCTCGTCAGTAATAAAACCAAAGTTGTTAGCTGCCAGAAGAGAAAAAGCCCCATCCATGATTCTTGTTAAAGGCTACTTTTATCAATAAAGATCACTCTAAATTAGTGTCCAGCTCCGCTCCTTTCTCTAAGCCAGTCTCGTACATATGATTTTAATCATAGCTAAAGCA
>NW_010943617.1:0-265 GCF_000633955.1 Camelina sativa
TTGTTTTTATTAAGCTGGAAATTGGAAACTCAGGTACCGCAAAAATCGAACTTAAACTGAAAAAAAGAACGTTTTTTAAGATACTAAATGCTATAAAAAAGGTGTGAACATATAGTTCGGATCTAATTCAAGAATTTTTTTTTGTCTACTTCTGTATTTGTTTCCTTACTCCAAATTGGGGGAGATCTTGTATTTAAGTACTACTAAATAAAATAATGCCATTTTTGCTATAGATGTTCTCTTTTTATCTGTACTTTGATATAAA
>NW_010943618.1:0-265 GCF_000633955.1 Camelina sativa
TTTGCTTCGGACAGAATCATCTTCTTCTACAACAAACACACACTACATTCTTCGTCTCCCTTCCTCTTCTACCTTTTTTTGTTTTGATTTCGCGCCACCACGCTTCATGCTCTTCTTTATTCTCTCTTAGAGCTTTCTCCGATCTGCCTGAATTTTTCTCCGTAAGTGGTCCCTAATTCCCACTTTTACCATCTCTCTGTCTCTCTCTGGTTTTGTTTGAAAAAAGAAAAGGGAAAGTGTCAATTTCGTTTTTGCTTTCTCTTTC
>NW_010943619.1:0-265 GCF_000633955.1 Camelina sativa
GGCTTGCTCATACTATAAAGACTAAGAGCGTGTTTAGTTGTCCTAATACCTCTTTTAATGTTCTTTGTGAAGTGATGTTATGATTAGTCTCTGGATCTTTGAACCACTCGATGGCTTTGGCAGCTGTTGCGCAACCCATGGCATGAGCCGAGTATGAGTGACCATGAAGCAAGGCTTTGAGCTACAATTAGTAAGGAAAATTAGATGGCTTCAAGCGAAATCAGAAATGCATGAAGACGGTTTTGATAACAAGGAAGAGTCTACT
>NW_010943620.1:0-265 GCF_000633955.1 Camelina sativa
AAAAAAAAACACTTGTTTTCACAGTCGTCTGTCCTTTTGTGGATGGACTGAAATTTTACCCTTTTGAATCTTCTTCACGGCAGGCTGAGCCTCGATTTCTTTGGAACAATTATATGTTAGAACTTCTTATCGATAATAAGGTTGGTGAACTCTTGTTTCGGTTCACTTCTCTGTTTTTCTGTAACTACAAAAAAATACATATATCAATCACCTTAATTTGGTTGTTTTAATTTTGTAGCTTGATCAGTTCTTGCTTCCAGTAATT
>NW_010943621.1:0-265 GCF_000633955.1 Camelina sativa
GAGATTAATAAGATGAGTATTTTTCTTTATGTTGACTGTTGTTGTCAAGGGAAGAAGAGAAATAGCTCGGTTTCTATTTTTGGAAGTTTCCATAAATAGAAAGTTTCCACAAAAGGAAGGTTTCCAGAAATAGAAATTTTCTTAAAAGGGAATTTTTGTGGAAAGTGTTGAGGTAGATCTAGCCGGGAGATACTCGTTGGCATTAGTTTGTTTTGCAAAAGGCCGTGTGGGCCCAACTCATGTGATACCGATAGCTCGATGGACT
>NW_010943622.1:0-265 GCF_000633955.1 Camelina sativa
AGATTCCATTCCAATCTTCAAACCTACTCCAATTGAAGAAAAAAAAAACATTCTATGTGAGTTACTGAATTCTGTTTTAACAGCATCTGTTACTATCGTCTCCATCGAATTACTATGCCTTACGCAACTGAATTGAAAAGTTAGGTAACGGTCTGATAAGTGTTCGACCTAGTGAGACACAAAACCTACCGAAGAAAAATTACGAATTAAATATTTGAATTAATTAAGACAACTTCGTTAAAGTAAGATAACATTATTAACTCGT
>NW_010943623.1:0-265 GCF_000633955.1 Camelina sativa
CCTCACTTTGGAAGGAAAACTGATCATGTTTAATGTTGCTAGGTAGGCTTCATTTCATCACAATGGTTTTAACTCATTGATGTTAACAACATTACTTGAACCATTAAATTGTGTTCCTCGACAGTGTTGCAGGACCCCCAGCTTCATCTGACGTTGATTTGGCCTCTTCTTCTGATATAGAAGATGCATATACCTCTTCGGTTGAAGATGATCTTTCTAAACAATCTTCTGAAGAGCCTGAACAACATCAAAAGTTGAGTGTTTC
>NW_010943624.1:0-265 GCF_000633955.1 Camelina sativa
CGAATTTTAACTTCTGTAAATTATTGTTTATCAAAAGAGAAATAAACGTAGATCTTTTGTCTCCTTCTATATTAACTTACAGAAATAAACTGCTATGGCACCTATATATGTTCTTTTCGAAAAAAAGATAAAGTGGCATATAGGCCTGCTCTTATCTTATGCAGTTTAACGTAAAGAAGTTTGTGCCATAGCATTCTAGTTATAATTGTCGAATAACACTTAAATTTGAGTCGGAGATCATGACGATTTCTTTTATATACTGTAA
>NW_010943625.1:0-265 GCF_000633955.1 Camelina sativa
ATCGCATCAACCTCTCGAGCACAGACATGCATCTTCTTCACAAGTCCCTGAAGATCAAATCTAGCTAGCAATGGGAAAAAGTCAGAAACGTTAGCCACTCCCAAAAGCCTAATTGTTTCAGATATAATTCCTTTAAACTTTATTCCAACACTCTCCTTTTCCTCTGCTTTCACAGAGCCTCCCCATAACATATTCATCGTGAGATTAATCACCGTCAAAAAGATCTGGTCTCCGACGTTTACCGGTGATTCTTCTTGACCTTTCT
>NW_010943626.1:0-265 GCF_000633955.1 Camelina sativa
AAAATATATGGGAGCATCGATTCGAACAATCACAATCCCGTTGTAAGCGTATGCCTCCGGATACTGCTTTACGTTTCTGTATACAGTGGTCCCTGGAAGACGCCCCAAGACAGCTGCCAAATCATATGTAATGAATGTAATCAAGAAGATGAGTTTAAAGCCATTCTAAGAAACAAAACACTGAAATTTAGACAGAGAGGTAACTGCACATAAACTTCTTTTACCGATATGAGGGTTTGCAGACTCGTGGATAACAAATGCAAGT
>NW_010943627.1:0-265 GCF_000633955.1 Camelina sativa
AAGCTGTAAACAGATTTGTTCGTGTTTCTAGGGTTAAAATGTATCACCATCCAATGCAACTGACTAGTTATAAGAGTTTGAGATAGATTTGGTGAATTTAGACAACACTTATACCCATTTTGTCGCAAAACAGGCAAAAACTGTGAAAACATTGCTTACAAACTGTAAATAGCTTTGTTAGTGTTTCTAGAGTTAAAATGTATCACAATCTAATGCATCTAACTAGAATTTGAGATGGATTTGGAGAGTTTAGACAACGCTTATA
>NW_010943628.1:0-265 GCF_000633955.1 Camelina sativa
ACCAACGAGCGCATCCATCTCACGAAGCAAATCAGAGTTGGTGAGAGACGAAACCATTTCTTCGTATTCGTCTTTGTGAATTGTGCTCGATGTCGAAGATATGAAAAATCCCATGATTCTTGAAGTTGATAATAGATGCTCAAGATATAAAGCATACCTACAGACAAAAAAAAAACATAAAAATCCAAACTTTATGATAAAAATCGAATTTTTATTTATTTATAACTTTACCATCGGACCCAAGAAGAAAGCTCCCACATCAAAG
>NW_010943629.1:0-265 GCF_000633955.1 Camelina sativa
GTAAGCAATCGACATACCTATATGTTCTCTGCTGGTGATGACAAACAAGTCAAATGCTGGGACCTTGAGCAAAATAAGGTTACAACTCTATTCTTTTCCTTATCTGAACAACTCATATCTATTATCTAATGCTCGTGGATTACTTTGATAGGTTATCCGTTCTTATCATGGTCACTTGAGTGGTGTCTATTGCTTAGCTCTCCACCCAACTTTGGACGTGTTACTAACTGGAGGGCGAGACTCTGTCTGCAGGGTTAGAAAATAT
>NW_010943630.1:0-265 GCF_000633955.1 Camelina sativa
CAACGGCTAATAGGAGAAGGATCTAGATGTTCCTTTGCTTTAGAAGGTTTCTCAACATGGGCTGGACTTTTTTAGGTGCCTCATGGTACGGATGGCCCATCGCATTGTACGGACGGTGCTTGTACGGACGGTATGGTACGGATGGTGCTTGTATGGCCGGTATGGTACGGATGGTGCTTGTGTGTGTGAGTTCTCATAGATTCAAAGCAGTAAACAGATATGTTACTGTTTCTAGGGTCAGAATGTTTGACAGTACAATGCATTT
>NW_010943631.1:0-265 GCF_000633955.1 Camelina sativa
ACACTGTTTGAAGTATGTTCTATTTCTTGCTCACACACTGACTTTTCCAACCTCTCATCTACAACACCACAGGAACTGCGCACTACTTCTTGCCTAGTGTGGAGCCTTAGATCATTTTCAGGTTCCGATTCGATAGTATTAAGCGCATCAACAAAACAGTCCCCTTCGCTTTCAGTCTCATGTTCAGTATCCCTCAGTTCCCCCACAACAACCTGACCAGTTTTTATCTCTCTTACCTCATCCATTCTAGTACGATTTTGTAGTC
>NW_010943632.1:0-265 GCF_000633955.1 Camelina sativa
GAGACAGAGAGAGAAAAGCATTCAGCTGAAGGTAGAAGAAACAACAAATAGAGATCTCTAGGTAGAAGAAAACTCAATGAATGGAGATCTCCAGATTGTTCAAGGTTTTGTTTCAATCATCAACATAATTACTCAGTACTTCTAATCAAGGTTTTGTTTTGGGAAGTATGTGTTCGGGAAGGTGATGTGTGGATTTGTTGAAAAAACACAATTTCTAGTTCTAAGAACTTGATGCAACAAAATATTTGTTTTCTGCAGGAAATGA
>NW_010943633.1:0-265 GCF_000633955.1 Camelina sativa
GCTAGCCCCACTAATGACCACAAGGTAGTCCTTAAGCTCTTCAAATCCATAATCTTCCCAAGGTTTGGTATTCCAAGGGCTGTGATAAGTGATGGAGGAACTCATTTCATCAATAAAATCTTTGATGGAATGCTAAAGAAGTATGGGGTTAAGCACAAAGTGTCTACTGCCTATCATCCCCAAACAAGTGGGCAAGTTGAAGTTTCAAATAAGCAGATCAAGGCCATTCTGTCAAGAATAGTAGGAGCAACAAGAAAGGATTGGT
>NW_010943634.1:0-265 GCF_000633955.1 Camelina sativa
TTTCCTCTGTCGACCAAGTACCATGCTGATCATGAAGACCGACAATCCGGTTCCTAACCCGGCGTTGCTTTGTCTGGGCATGAAAATAACTGGTATTATGATCCCCAAATCGCATCCACCGACTTCTACTTTTCTGATACCAATAAACCTCTTCGTCCCGATACGCCTCCCGTAGTCGCCAAGTAAGGTCCGCTATCTCATCTACCGATGTACCGTCACTGTAACGCCCCCGAACCGCTCTATGACCACAAAGGTCATCGGGCAG
>NW_010943635.1:0-265 GCF_000633955.1 Camelina sativa
TTTCACTTCCAGAGTTCTTCCATGGGGATTCCACGCTCTTGAGCAACATCGCGGAACTGTCTCATCTGTTGCACTGCTGCAAGAGTAGCCCTTGCATTATTGAGAGCATTGTTGCTTCCGAGCTGTTTCCCCAATGCATTCTCAACTCCTGCCATCTCTAGCACAATCCTAACCGCTCCTCCAGCAATCACACCAGTACCTGGTGAAGCTGGTCTAAGCATCACCTTGGCTGCTCCATAATCACCCTCTGATCTATAAAACAAAA
>NW_010943636.1:0-265 GCF_000633955.1 Camelina sativa
TCCCAACCTTGTCATAGGTTTGTGTATCATTGTTGGCAGAACGGGTTATTCAGGAAATGGTAGAACGGGTTCTTCAGGAAGTGGAAGAACGGGTTCTTTGGGCAATGGCAGAACGGGTTCTTCGGGAAGTTGACTATCGATGTCCTCATCATTCCCTCCCTCTTGAGAAAGTTCTGTTTGCAGAACTATTTCATCTGCATGGAAAGGAGATAAATCATCAACATTAAAGGTAGGAGAAATGTTCAACTCACCTGGTAGCTCAATC
>NW_010943637.1:0-265 GCF_000633955.1 Camelina sativa
AACAGAAAGTAGTGAAGACAGCGAAAAGAAAGAGAGCACTGCAGGGGGAAGCAAGATGGAGAATGGGTTTGTTTCTTCAGAAAATTTTGAAAAATCAGAGAAAAGGTATGGCTTATATCATATTTACTCATTAGCAGAACATTTGGTCTTCAGATCACTTGGGAGCTCATTTTTCTCATGGTAGTAACAGGCTTATGGGGAATGTCTATCTGAGAAAGCACAAAAGGCAGATGACGGGTATTAAAATCGAACCAAAGGAGGAGGA
>NW_010943638.1:0-265 GCF_000633955.1 Camelina sativa
TTACACTCCACAACAAAACGGAGTTGTTGAAAGGAGGAATCGTACGCTAATGGAGATGACAAGGAGCATTTTAAAAGCTATGAGGGTTCCAAACTACTTTTGGGGAGAAGCAGTTCGGCATTCAACATATTTGATCAATAGAGTACCTACACGAGCTCTAAAGAATCAAACTCCTTATGAGTGTTTTCAAAACACAAAACCGAGTATATAGCATATTAGAGTGTTTGGATGTCTTGCTTATGCAAAAATTGAACCGGTGAACTTG
>NW_010943639.1:0-265 GCF_000633955.1 Camelina sativa
GTGTATTTGTGCTTATTAAGTGTATACAGTGGGATCATGAAGAACGGGTGTTTTGTGGTGCATTTAGACCAAAAGGAAGTTAAAGGAGCCAAATGAGATGAAGGTAAATATCAAGAGAACGATTTGAAGAATAAGACCGAAACCCAGTGGTCACATGGCGACACCACCACCATGACGACGTCGCTATGACTGCAATGGCATGAGTCATGACAACGTCGATGTGAGATATATACATTATAACTTTCTTATCTTCCAGTGGTTACTC
>NW_010943640.1:0-265 GCF_000633955.1 Camelina sativa
AACATCACAAAACCATCGGCATTGTTCATCTCAAGGTATATATATATTAGTTCGATTTCAAATGTTGAGATTGTTTCGCTTTGGTAGTTCCCGGAACCTTTGCTCTCATGATTGATTTGGTTTGTGTTCTACAGAACCAATTGGTGTGTGATTTTTTATTTTATTTTTTTGTGTGTGTGTGACAGAGTAAAGTACTGTTATATCATCGTCTTCTTCTCTCTATTGGTTGTACTTCTGTAGTTTGTCATTATGCATTTTCAATTCT
>NW_010943641.1:0-265 GCF_000633955.1 Camelina sativa
GTCATTATCTCAAGACGCTTGGACGAACAATGGACAAAACAGTCACAACCAACGGTAAATTAATCGATACCTTTCTACTCTTCTTTGGAAATTATTTTCAGCTCTCAACAGCTCACTACAGCTTATCAATGAGATTTTTGTAACTCGTCCCAAAAAGCGGAGCCGTGCCTTGCAAAAAGGACTAGTTATGAACTCGTTAGTTCTTACAAAAAAAAAAAGCCGAGCCATGTCTCACAAAAAAAAAAAAAAAAAAAAAAAAAAAAAA
>NW_010943642.1:0-265 GCF_000633955.1 Camelina sativa
TGATCGTCTTTGAGATACCGTTCTTCTTTGCCATGCTTGACCTTGTATAAGGGGGGCTGGGCAATGTAGACATGGCCATGTTCCACCAATTCTGGCATTTGACGATACAGCAAGGTTAGCAGCAGGGTCCGAATGTGCGCACCGTCCACGTCCGCGTCGGTCATGATGATGATGCGGTGGTAACGCAACTTTTCCAGGTTGAAATCGTCTTTTCCAATGCTGGTGCCCAGGGCAGTAATCAGCGTCGTAATCTGTTCGCTTTGCA
>NW_010943643.1:0-265 GCF_000633955.1 Camelina sativa
AACTCACCAATCAAGTTTCACCTTGGCATGCTTTATAAAGTTTGTTTGTATATCAGGTCCACTGCCAATGGCGCTTGGAAGTTAAAGAGGAGACTGTATCTGTGCTAGATATAAGAGTCGGTAAGTAAACCTAAGTACCATCCTCAAACTACTAATGATTTCTACTTATCTGGAAGTGTGAAATTTGCAATGCACACTGTGTGGAATGATCTCTTTGCCTTCATCAATAGGTGTACATTTCAAGAAATGGTGTTTGATGCAATCG
>NW_010943644.1:0-265 GCF_000633955.1 Camelina sativa
ATCAGATTGCTCTGTACACAATCAGCACATGGGCAAGAACGGTTTTAGAGAATGTCCATTCACTGATAGGACGCTCAGCGCCACCGGATTTCCTGGCGAAACTAACGTTCTTGATATGGAACCATCACGAGAAGATAAAACACATAGACACAGTGAGAGCTTACACGTTTGGGTCACACTACTTTGTGGAAGTTGACATTGTTTTGCCAGAGGACATGAGGCTACACGAAGCTCACAACATAGGAGAGACTCTTCAGGAGAAGCT
>NW_010943645.1:0-265 GCF_000633955.1 Camelina sativa
GAGAACCCTAAGAACAAGATCACTGCCATTCCTGCTAATGAGGAAGAGATTTGGGGAGCCACCTTCAAGGTGATTGATTCTTCAAAAACAAATCAGATTTAGTATTATTCTTTCTGTTCAGCATCAACAAAAGAGGCTCATAACACAAATTTTGGTGGTGAAACAGGTGGAAGGAGCAACAGTTCTTGCAGATTGAGAGTGAAAGAGAGTAAAAAAGAAACAAGCTCAATGTCTCGTAAATCTCGAACTGTAACAGCAAAAAAAC
>NW_010943646.1:0-265 GCF_000633955.1 Camelina sativa
AAGTTTACGTGCCTATTATTGCCTAGTGAATATGTTGAGTATTTCTTTAACTTCAGTTGATTGGTCTATATGCGATTAATTAATTACTTAAGTTCAAAATCATCTGGTTGCATCCATGTCTCGAATCGATCTCATTTGAGCTAGCTGTATTAATTAAAGATATCCTAAATTATTTTTAAAATTGGTCTGATGATGCATAGTACTACTTTGTAGTGAAATTTTAAACATATGTATCTTTAACACCTTTCATTAATGATTAAATCTC
>NW_010943647.1:0-265 GCF_000633955.1 Camelina sativa
ATTTGGTTGTTTGAAAAAGAAAGAAAAGAAAAGAGGAAAAGAGAAAGCAAAGGTTAGAGTCATTAGCAGGGGAATGTTTTTAAGTAAAATCAAAGTCTAGTGAAAGAATGGGAAGTATGATATTGTTTAAAGATGGTTTCAGTCAAAGAAAATAAAGAAAGAAAAAGAAGAATATAGCAAAATGCTTTTATGTCTTAAGAATAAGAAGAAAAGAAAATCATAGCAAATAAGTAAGAATCTCCCATTCCACTAGAAAGATCAAATA
>NW_010943648.1:0-265 GCF_000633955.1 Camelina sativa
AGGAGAGAGTGGAAGTGCTTCTGACGGGTCAATGCAGTTACAAGAGTGGTGTATGTGATGATGCTTGGCTTGTGGCCTTCCTCAATAAGAGTGTTGAAAATGGAATGTGCCTCTTGCGGTCTCCCTCGTTCTATCAACCCGTTCATCAGTTTGGTCCTTGAACGAACGTCACCACAAGTAGTACCACCTGAACATATCACACAAGGAAATGACCTCAATTGCACTCTCCCATCCTGTGAAGCAAAGGCATACGTTATCTCAAGCT
>NW_010943649.1:0-265 GCF_000633955.1 Camelina sativa
AATTTTATATATTCACAATTTACATTTTTTTTCGGAAGTGATATTTTCAAATTCCTGTTTACCAAATCATTTTACTATTCTGTAAAGATATCCAGACATTGATATATCTTTATATTTCATTTTATTTTTGAGTTAAATAGTAATCTTCTTAATGATTACCATTACGGCTTTAAATGCGTTTAAAAAAAAAAAAAAAATCATGATCTTACACTATATTATAAACTGTTTTAAATATAGAATATCTCTTAAGATTTTCAACCCTACT
>NW_010943650.1:0-265 GCF_000633955.1 Camelina sativa
TGAAGAATAATGAAGATTGACAATGGCCCTTTCGTCGACATCCAAGAGTTCGATGCTGTTAGGGCACATGCCCGGAAAGGAACTAGCAGGGACACAAAAAGGTTCACACTTTGAGATGAAAATGCAGAGACCTCCTATGTCTTGAGTGTAAATAGCGTTTCCTTCTTCGTCAAGCTTGAACACCATTAGAGCTCTCGTTTTCATTTTCACCCTACCATTGGCGGTGGCCTTCCTGTACAACTTAACCAAGAACGTTTCACCAGTG
>NW_010943651.1:0-265 GCF_000633955.1 Camelina sativa
ACCGTGTAGGGGAGGTCGACATACTCATCCGAGGCGGCCAGGCTCGACATCTGAGCCGCCTTGTCCAATTGACAGAGCTCGATCATTGAGCTAACTCTGAAGCGAAGAGAAATCGGACGGTCGTCCTCGCAGTAAGTAGCAGTGGAGTTTTGATCAACTTTCTTAGTGGTGAGCGCCTTCCAGGGGAGTGAGGATGGTTTTCTTCCGAGAGGGAAACTGGATAAGTTACGCATCGGGGAATACAAGGCCTTCCTTAGAGAGAGAT
>NW_010943652.1:0-265 GCF_000633955.1 Camelina sativa
AATAGGTCTTCCACTTTTCCTGCCTTTTTTCCCTTCCACAACCCCAAAACCCGGGACAAACTAGCAGATAAATCTCCATAATTCAAGTTTAGAGTTTTGGCAGCAGATACATCATTCTGAAATGTAGGAGGATGTGGGGAAAAGTCAATCATTTGACTCATCAGATGGTTGACTGACTCCTCTTCAGCCCATGAATCAGTTATGCCCCTTGCTACAACAGACGCCCAAGAAGATAAATGATCACCAATGGTTACATGCAAATTAC
>NW_010943653.1:0-265 GCF_000633955.1 Camelina sativa
TATGCCTTTACCATGAGAAGGATGATATGTTTTCTCTTGATCTTCACGCTTCTGAGAGCCACAAGTATATATTTGTTGCATCTGAAAGCAAAACGACAAGATTTGTCTTCTCACTTGATGTGTGCAAGCCTCAAGATGGACTTAGGGTGTTGACTCCTCGTGTAGATGGCATTGATTCATCTGTCAGTCATCGTGGGAACCACTTTTTCATTCAGAGAAGGAGCACTGAATTTTACAACTCAGAATTGGTCGCCTGTTCAGTTGA
>NW_010943654.1:0-265 GCF_000633955.1 Camelina sativa
CCCTCATGACTGGCCGGCCTTTGCAACATATTTGGATGGAATCAAGATGGATCGAGAGAAGTTTTCTTCTTTCTCTTTATTTTATATTTCTCGTAATGCAAATGTTAAAGCGGTTTCTTTGGCACGCCAAGCGCGCTTATCTCCGCATCATGTTTTGTTTGTAATCAATTTTCCTTCAAATTGGCTCAATTTGAGCTGATTCTTTTGTTGACAAAAAAAAGAGATTAAAATATAATTCTCTTTTCACTTTTATTTAATCTTATAT
>NW_010943655.1:0-265 GCF_000633955.1 Camelina sativa
ATCGATAAAATTAGAGCGAACAATTTTTAAAAGTTTTTTAATTACATAAAACACACTTTAACACATCAAATATCATGCTTATTGAAAATTATGTGTGAATGACTATTTATCTTTGTAAAATCAGTGAAAAAATTATTGAAAAAGTCAGGGAATACCTTGGATAGTCAAATGCCTAAATAAAACTACGGACAAAACAAATGTTAATTTGTGAACGATGCGAACAATCTTACGCACTAGCAAACACGTCCCTACCCGAGTGGTGTGA
>NW_010943656.1:0-265 GCF_000633955.1 Camelina sativa
CCAAAGAGAAGACTCCACAAGCATCATTTTTGCCAGTTCTACAAGGACTTAAAGAACCCGTTCTTTTCATCATTTCCAAGGCAATCAATGAAGGACTGGAGCGTGTATGAGAGCTATTTCCAGGTGAGTGTTTGAATTCAAATAATAAATGTTGGTTCTTCTTGTTTTGCAGGATTCGACCATTGGGTCTTTATGAGTCTTTTTATTTATTTAAGTCCAAAAATCGAGTCTGTTGTTTTTGCAAGTTTAGTCCTTTTATTTGTAA
>NW_010943657.1:0-265 GCF_000633955.1 Camelina sativa
AAGAAATGGGGACATTCAGTAAGGCATTCCCTGGATGAAACGCTGAATCAGGAAACCGTCTAAGATTCTCCGGGACATTTCCAGAGAGATTATTGGCAGAGACAATGAATACCTTTAAGCTGTCTGGGAGGCCATCAGGGATCTGCCCTTCAAAGTTGTTATAAGAAAGGTCGAGCGATACCAAATTGTGGAAGCGAGTTAGTTCCTCTGAGAGAACTCCACCTAAGGAGTTATGTGACAGACCAATATTAGTCAAGCTCAGGTC
>NW_010943658.1:0-265 GCF_000633955.1 Camelina sativa
CTATCGACTAATGACTGGAAAACAAATTCGTAAGAAAAGAAAGAATTTAAAATGAGAAAGTATACGTGTTTGACTATCTTAACAAAAAAATATGTTTAAATATTTCATCTGGTTATATTTCATGAGAAAATTGTGCATATTTAAATATGTTCGTGTAAACCGACGAAAACAAATATATATTTTTCTGTTGAGCCATAAGCCACATGCTTGAGCCGAGACTTCTGTGTGTCGGTGATGCAGCGTACGAGTCTATTTACTTTTGCCA
>NW_010943659.1:0-265 GCF_000633955.1 Camelina sativa
CCACAACATCTCCAATGCTGTCTCAAATGACTAAAGATACAAAAAAAGTTACGTAAGGTGGGTAGAAAACAGCAAAGAGTAAACCTATGTGAGAATCTTCTGAGTTCGGTTACTAACCAAGGGGAAGTCATAGCAATACGTAGTGTTACTCCTCCTTGCGGATAGACGTTTCCTGTCCAGATGATTCAGTGGTTTATATTGACCGTTGATTGGGGTTCCATGCAAAGGTCCCTTCTTACTTATTGAGTGGTAGATTAAACTGTTA
>NW_010943660.1:0-265 GCF_000633955.1 Camelina sativa
ATGTTGTATTTAGTATTAAAAAGAAAAAAAAAGGGTCGGTCGTTTCACTCCTTCTCCATTCGATCAACACTCTATCAACGATGAAGTCCATCTTTAGTGGTTTCCACTATGACTCCAGCTCAGATGAGGAGCTTCACACTCCACCGTCCTCGTTGCCTCCGCCCACTCCACTTGCTCTGATTGATCCCGCGACTGCCATGGTGGTCTACCAGCCTCAAGAGGAGTCTGTCACTGCATCACCGACTCGGGTGGATCAAGTTCCCTC
>NW_010943661.1:0-265 GCF_000633955.1 Camelina sativa
CATGAACCTCAAGACTCCTACTTGGTTCATCATGCTTTTTCACAAAAAAGCATGAACTCGCTTCTCTTTTTTGATGATGAAACGCTCTGTAAATGGGGTGCTGCCCTTGTTGATTTTCTTTCTTACCCTCGGAGTAAGAAGGATATATTTGTCGTGCTTTGTTTAAGTAGGCCGTATGTGCTTGACAAGATGGTTATAAGATTATTTGGGCAGAGGTACAGTAAAGACTCCCTTAATAGGTTTTTTTCTAGTTTTACAAGGTCTC
>NW_010943662.1:0-265 GCF_000633955.1 Camelina sativa
AAAAAGAGGTGCCACGTTGGGTAATGTAAATTTTGTCATCATGTGTAAGACAACCAAAGTTTTTTCAGACCTCAAGTAAAAATAAAAATAAATTTAGGGACTTATTTGCAAAAATTGATTTTGACCGGTGAAAAAGGAAAAAAAAAAAGAACAAAGGAAAACGTAAAAAAGAAGAAGAAGGAACCCTTATGAAAAAAAACGTGTCATCGAAGTGGCAAAATCACGCGACGAGTCTCGGACTCGCCTCTTCTCTTCATTCTTCTTC
>NW_010943663.1:0-265 GCF_000633955.1 Camelina sativa
TGAGAAACCAACCACCCATTGCTGTTGCTTGCTCCTCAGTTGTAAGCTTCTTGGACGGAGTATTCTTTCCCTTGCAAGACTATTTTGCATCACTGTCTCTGGGTTCTCATATTTTCCATAATCGGATGACAAACTATCATTACTATTTGGCCTAGGCATCTCTGGAATCAATGTTTTTTTCTGATCGAGGAAAGCATGCAGATGGGCATCTACTTCGCTTTGTAGACCAAAAGGCAAGACCACCTTTTATATCCAAGACGCCATG
>NW_010943664.1:0-265 GCF_000633955.1 Camelina sativa
GTCTATTCTTTGATACCGACAATGTTAACAAAATAATGAAATGATGTGTTACCCTGTAACACCGAATTAATGATATTTTTTTTAATTTATATAAATATCAATAAAACTCGTCCCGCTATATAACTTCGTCTCGAGATATTTTAACTCACACTATATCATCTTAATTTTGAATATTTATTTTGTATCTACGGTATAATATTTATCATATTAAACTTTTAAAAAGTTTTAAATATTTTTTATATTTAACCTTTTAAAAATCTTTAAA
>NW_010943665.1:0-265 GCF_000633955.1 Camelina sativa
AAAGTAAACAAGTGATGAGTTTGTCACTGATTAGTCATATATTCGTTTTTAGGAAAATTTTCTATAGCAATTAGTATTTTATTTCATGAAAACGATTTTTCGTCCGGTTGTTGGTTTTTTTTTTCCCAAAAAGTTTATCTTATATATGATCTTATACTGTTACATCCATCAGTGAAGAAACCAAGTTGGAGAGACAAATTATTACAGCAAACTTGGAAGCATAACAAACATTCTACAACATAGCTACCAAGATTAGGTAGATGAT
>NW_010943666.1:0-265 GCF_000633955.1 Camelina sativa
AAAACCGTAAAGGTTTCAGCTTTACCAAAAATTTTGGGAGGAGTGAGAGTAAAAATGTACGAAGGAAGGAGAGGAGCCAAAGAATTCAAATTGGCGCTCAAGCTTTTTTAACGTACCTTCCCAAATTCTTCCCCCCATTCTTTCTTTTGCGTTTTTAAAATCCCTCCAAAATTTTCCAACAAATTTCTCAAATTCTCAATCCCATCCATTGGTTCCGCCAATCATGTCAGATCTACCGCCGGAAAGATCCATTGTGCCGATTACT
>NW_010943667.1:0-265 GCF_000633955.1 Camelina sativa
GGAGGGGAAAAGTAATCTACGTGAGATGACAGGAAACAGAAGTGATATGACCAATGTCGAAGCGTCTGTCGCCGCTCAGCTGGAAGCCCTGACTGCCAAGATGAACGAGACGGTGCAGAAGCTGACGCAAATCGAGGCCGATAACGCTAGGCTACGGGAGGAGAACGCTTTGCTGGCAATAGCAGTGAGAGCTTTTACCGAAGCAAGCTCTAGATTTTGTGGCGTGCACGTCAATCGGATGCAAGACCTTAACTCAACTCCTGCA
>NW_010943668.1:0-265 GCF_000633955.1 Camelina sativa
AGTGTTGGTTCATGCCCATTGGGTGGTTTTGCTGTATTCCCATTGGATGGTTTTGGTTCATACCTCCGTAGCCACCAGCATTCATGCCCGTCGGCATGCTTGAGCCTACCATTGAATTCGTCGGAGGTCTCATAGCACCTGCACCTGCACGGCCTAAGCCAGTACCAGATCCCATGGCTTTACCCATGTTGATAGTTGATGTTACTTGCTGTTGTGCAGTAGTTGGTTTCTCTAGTCGTTTCTCTTTCCTGTTGATCGCCTCAAA
>NW_010943669.1:0-265 GCF_000633955.1 Camelina sativa
CACGTGAAGGTAAAACCAAGCCGGATCTGCGGATTCAAATATTCTCATATACCTAGCTATTATTGCTCCTATAGGAAACAAAATCCCCCAGCTCACCGCGTTTAGTATCCCATGAATCTGCACATTACTCACCATACTCAGCTTCGATTACACGATTAGAAATCATAATTTATCGGTTTAAAGAATCTTGTTATGTAGAAACTTACATTTCTCTTCTCGATCTTGGCATTTACCTCACCGCCCCCAGAGATGGTTGTGCTGCCGC
>NW_010943670.1:0-265 GCF_000633955.1 Camelina sativa
AAACCTCGAGATCAACCTCGAGAGCGGTCGCCACCAAGCCGAGATTTGCGCCGACCTCATGATAGCCATCTTCGCCGACCTCATAATGGCCATCCTCGCCGACCTCGATCTCGTATCTCCAAAGAAGATCCGCCTGCTGGCCACGCCGACCCCCACTACAGAGTTCTCTCTGTCCTTGTCGCCCTATACTAACCTCAGATTTGTTTCTTATGATGCCAACCTCGGCCGCCTCCCACCGATCTCTCTCGATCACACGAGAATTGCC
>NW_010943671.1:0-265 GCF_000633955.1 Camelina sativa
TTCATTTCTCTTCTTATTACATTTGTTCTGATTTACATTCTTTTTGACGGTACAAGTCTCTCATCATTTTTAAGCACCTGTCTTACACATTTGCGGTCCAAACTCAGATCAATTAGGTACAGCTAGTGCTACATGGGAGAGAACGGTTCGTAAACAAAAAAAAAAAAAAACAGACATGTTCTGGAAGTGTAAAGAGATATCTGAAAAATGGGAGTGATCCTTTTGCTATTTGGTTATAATTCTAGAAAAGAGTATCAATAAACTC
>NW_010943672.1:0-265 GCF_000633955.1 Camelina sativa
ATACAGAAACCCCAAAATAAAACCATAACATGCCCAACCACTACTAAACACCCTCCTAAAATCAAAATAACACACCAACGAACTTATTAAACAAACCAAAAACAAAAAAAATAAACCAACTTTTTTTCTCTCTCTCTCTCTTAAAAAAAAAAAATCAATCCTTTTTCCAATTTGGCGCTTTCCCGGAGATTGATTTTGCTTTCTCAGGCGGCGATATGTCGGCGGCCGGTGCAAGCCCTTTGGCCGTTGCACCAATCACTGCCCC
>NW_010943673.1:0-265 GCF_000633955.1 Camelina sativa
GGATTCTCCATTAACCTTAGCACCAAATTCTCCGCAAATTCCATTATGAAACCCATCTCTCTCTCACTGCAAAACTCAAAACACAGACCACTCACTCGCAATCGATTTCACCCCAATGTTAGGTTTTTTAAAAAATCAAATCCATAAATTAGGCTCTGTGACCTAAAATTACAAAAACCCATCTCGTTTCTATAATCAATGCTACTCAAAATCATACTACACACAATTCAATTTCACCCAGAAATTAGGGTTCCTATCAAATCAA
>NW_010943674.1:0-265 GCF_000633955.1 Camelina sativa
CTTTCCAGAACAGGATTATTTGCTACTTACTTGGCTGTAGTTCTCAAACAAAACCATATATAGAGCTTCAGCACAAGGCCTCAATTTCTCTGTCCACTGAATCATGTCCTGCTCATGATGAAAGGACTCGGGGTTCTGGTACCACTCCTCTAGGTCACTTGCTGTTAGAACAAAATACCTGTTCAAAAGTTGATGGTTATATTTCAGCAAACTTTTCTTCCATGCATCATTCATGCAATGACCAGAGAATCAAGAATGGTGATTG
>NW_010943675.1:0-265 GCF_000633955.1 Camelina sativa
AACAATCTAAAGCACAAAGAAAAGGGAGAAATGGCTTTGCAAAGCTTCCAAGAAAGATTCTCTAAACCAAGCTCGTTTATACCAACTTTCCTAAATCTCTAATCAATATGCTTAAAGAGTTTCAAACAATCTCTAAAGAAATTGAAATCCAAACGGTAACAGGAAGTAAAAAAAGAAGTATAGACTTACATGTTCATCAGGAACCTGAGCAATCTCCAGAAGCTGAGATAAACCAAAAAGTCGATTTTAGAGGTCAGAAAAATAC
>NW_010943676.1:0-265 GCF_000633955.1 Camelina sativa
ACTAGTTTTGGGATGATCCACGGTGCCTGAAAGAAACAAGGCATAATTGTTGTTCACTGTAAAACTAAATGTAACAAGACGTTAAAAGATGCCATTCAAGTATCGGGAATTACCTACAAGGCATTATAACTATCTGCACGCAGCCTCCTTCCTCGAATCCACTAGCCATCACAATTTCAAGCTCATCATCATGTACAATCTGCAACATAGCAGTGATGAGCCACACTTCAGTCAACAGAAGAAACATCTGGGCTATTCACTTGGG
>NW_010943677.1:0-265 GCF_000633955.1 Camelina sativa
TATCAAACCCAAATTTGTTAGCTGCCCTAACAACAACCGTATCTCCTACCCGCCGTCTTCGTATGTGCGGCTTTCAAGGCATCCGTTTCCTGCTTCGTTCTATGTTCCTCGTGTTTCACATTCTCACGTTGCAATGGTTAGAAATAAATTAAATATTATTTCCCACTCCTCGACACCCTTAGCCTGCCCTCTCTTCAATTTCCATTGTAACGAGTATGTGTCAAACGGTCGTTCAAAGCTCTCTCATCTAATGCTTAGCCCACTA
>NW_010943678.1:0-265 GCF_000633955.1 Camelina sativa
CCTAATGTGGCTGATGCAATCTTAGCAAATGGGATGTTCAGCCATTATGACCGGCCTCGTGTTGCTCAGCTTTGTGAAAAGGCTGGACTTTACATCCAATCCTTAAAGGTTTTTGTTCAATGTCTTCTTGGCCTAATAGATGCAGTATTTTTTCATCTCTAACTAAGTTTCCATTTGCTTTGGGCAGCATTACTCAGAGTTACCTGATATCAAACGTGTAATTGTGAACACACATGCTATTGAGCCACAGGTATTACCTTTGAAC
>NW_010943679.1:0-265 GCF_000633955.1 Camelina sativa
GAGGAGCCAACTCGACCGGTCACTCGACCGAGCACCAGGTCGAGTTGTTCGAGCCGCCTGGCTATTTTTTCTTTTAGCATTTTTAGGGCTTCCACTACTTTTTCTATTTAAAGGCCTTGTACCTGCATCCACCAAAGAGGCCAGCTTTTTAGAGAGTCAAAAACCTAGTTTTTACCTTTTTTAGAGTTATTCCTTTTGCACTTTTATTTTCTGAGAGTCAAAAAGACTAAATTCTTCAATATTGTTGGTTTCATAACTTTCTTAA
>NW_010943680.1:0-265 GCF_000633955.1 Camelina sativa
AATCTTCAATAGACATATGACAAATTTATTAAGTTTATATAAATACCAGATAATGCAAGATGAACGTTACGTGGTAGTAGTTCTGCAAATACAAACGGGAGAAGCCGTTCCATAAATACATGGCAGTCGTGACTTTTCATACCCGAGAACTTTCCACCATTGATGTCTGCACAATTAGCTAAAAATCTGCTACATATCCGTCAGGGAATCTAACATCGTTTTCACCCATTCTAGTAAACATTGTTTCGCTTTGGCCGTCAATCTC
>NW_010943681.1:0-265 GCF_000633955.1 Camelina sativa
AAGAGCATTGATATATAAAAGATGAAATGTTTTAGAATCTTAATTTATATATAAGAAAATGATGAAAGAAGTTATGTTTTCATTGGTGGTTGGAATTTTGAGAACTAGATCCCAAGCGTAAGTTGAGACACATTACACACAAAAAAGATAGCAATTAAGCTTGATCTATTTAACATTTCTTGATTAGGCAGTCTTTACTTTGTTATGAACCATTTATGGATGTGCAGTGTTTTTGTCTATATACTCAGAACCATAAATGTCTATA
>NW_010943682.1:0-265 GCF_000633955.1 Camelina sativa
CCAATTGAGAAGTGGAGTGGTCATAGACCAACAGTTGGTCACCTAAAGATTTTTGGGAGTCTATGTTTTGTTCATGTGCCAAAAGAGAACAGAAGGAAATTAGATGAAAAAGCAAAACGTGGGGTGTTCATTGGTTACAGCAGCAAATCCAAAGGATATAGAGTGCTCATTCTAGAAAATGAGAAGGTGGAAATATCGAGAGATGTAGCATTTGAAGAAGGAAAGAAATGGGATTGGGAAAGACAAACAGAAGTGAAGAAGAACT
>NW_010943683.1:0-265 GCF_000633955.1 Camelina sativa
ACCACACTGCTGCTGCAGCCCAGTAACCAGCAATCGCATCGGTTTCATCCGGCACATGCTCAGATGCATTCTCATTGATTTTTGTCCAAGAACCTAGAACAACACCATCAACCTCACCACACTTAATCTCGAGATTCTGGAACAAAGAGGACCCTCCAAGGTGCAAGCTCATTTGACTGGAGTCAAAAGGTACTGCAGCTGTCAGGAGTTCCTTTCGACGAGCAAGATATGTTTCCCAAAAGTGGCTGCTAGGATAAAGCCTCTT
>NW_010943684.1:0-265 GCF_000633955.1 Camelina sativa
CAGACTTGAGCTTGACAGGAGGCAGCCTAGGATACTCTTCCTTGCGGGTGTCATAGACAAGTGGAAAACCTAAGCTACCCATGTTTTTGTCATCAAAAGTGGATTGAGATTTACCAAAAAATAAAGCTCTTGCCACCTCGCTCTCCTGCTCCTTGATTGCCTCCCTCACATCACTAATGTCTGCCTTTTTCTTTCCCTCTCTTTTGTCCGGGTTGCTTACCAGATTGTAACTGGTTGACGCATCCCCTCTCGAAGATTGAAAAAG
>NW_010943685.1:0-265 GCF_000633955.1 Camelina sativa
TCCTTTCGAGTTGTGATACAACGCTGGGGTAAATGTGACATGCGGATTGTTTGTGGCATCAGGATCACTGGTTAACACCTCACTGCTACCATTATCTTGACTAGATGATGGTAGCTGGATATCCTTTGGATGGTGGAACTTGCATGTTAAACCAAATTTACATTTTCCAGTCTTCATGTAGAACTGATGCAGAAACGAAACATTGTCAAATTACTAATCAAAATCAGTTTCATCTGTAAGGGAATTTACAAAAAGCGGATATGTA
>NW_010943686.1:0-265 GCF_000633955.1 Camelina sativa
AGCAATGCAGAGGTATCATTATCCCATGAAGTATAGCCAGGAAGGTTATTTATTTGAGGAGGAAAAGTCATGGAAACGTGAAGCGACATTTGAGCTGCAGAATTGAGGTGCGGTCAGATTGATTACATGTAACTTAATCTGTCCACCCAAAGCAATATCTATTATAGTGGAACTGACCATTCTTCGATGCCTTTTGAGGATATGGGTGAGCAGCTTTGCGCTTAGGCCTAGGGGGTGGCACATGTGCTAAAGTCCCATTTTTCTG
>NW_010943687.1:0-265 GCF_000633955.1 Camelina sativa
AAGAACACAAATTAATTTTTATTAAGTTTTGGCTTTTAGAATTGAATTGTTTGAATGCTACAGATAAAACAATACATCAGTCCTTACGTTTGTTGTATTTATGTCACGAAGACGACCCACAAAACTGATCAGAAGACGCCTGTTTTCTCTTAATTGGTTTCAAGTTACTACTATTGTTGTTATTCGTCCTTGTTTGATCTTTAGAACCCGGTAAGTCTCTAGCCGAACCATTCTCGCTCTTATTCATCTCCATCGTTGAAGAACC
>NW_010943688.1:0-265 GCF_000633955.1 Camelina sativa
AATTCAAATACATCACTACACTTTCACTTTAGTAGTTGCAAATAAAAGATGTTGAGCATCATGAAGATAGCATCATCACGTAGCTTAACCAAAATAAACAACATTTGGCCTTCTATTACCTCAATTATTCTACAAGCTCTGCAAATAACATGTGGCCAAATAGTAAAAAATCGGGTGAAGACATATTTTTCAGAATCTCTCCACAACAGGGCAAAAGCCAACACATACCAGCAGACCTTAAAGCCAATTGGTTTATATAAAGTCG
>NW_010943689.1:0-265 GCF_000633955.1 Camelina sativa
ATAAATATGACTATGATGGGATCTAAGAGATCTTTACGGGGAACCTGCCCAAAGAGCTTGCAGCGAAGGACAAAAACCAATGGCGTATACACCGAGACGAAACAACAAAGGCTCGATGGAGAAGATACATCAAAGATAATAGTTGCTGGGAACGTGGTGGAGAAGGTGAGAAGGTGAGTAAAGATTCGTTTGTAAGGGCTCTTGATTTATTTGGTGGGAAGATAAAGTTTTGAACTTCCCAAATATGAATGACCCGAACAACAAT
>NW_010943690.1:0-265 GCF_000633955.1 Camelina sativa
TTTAATGTTTGCTATCAAAACCTCCGTGCAAAGTATGAATAAATACGGTGACAAAGGATCCCCTTGTCGTAAACCCCTCTGGGGAATAATGGACCCCCTCGGCTGCCCATTCATCAGAACCTGATACGTAACAGAAGAAACACACCACATAATCCACGAAATCCATTTCTGGGCGAATCCAAACTTGACCAAAACCGCCTCCAAGAAATCCCACTCCACCCTATCGTAAGCCTTGCTCATATCTGTTTTGAAGGCCAGAAACTCC
>NW_010943691.1:0-265 GCF_000633955.1 Camelina sativa
AACCAAGAAAACAGGCTAAAACCGAGAGAAAACATTGATTCGAAGAACTACACAGCTATGTTTCTCTTTCTAAGGTCAAAATGTGTAACAATCCAATGCATTTGACTAATTATAAGACTTTGGGTTGAATTTGGAGTGTTTAGACACCACTTTTACCCATTTTGTCCCGAAACAGGCTAAAACAAAGAAAACGTTGATTCGAAGCAGTAAACAGCTTGGTTACTGTTTCTAGGGTTAGAATCTGTGATAATCCAATGCATTTGAC
>NW_010943692.1:0-265 GCF_000633955.1 Camelina sativa
GACGGATCACCAACCCTCGAGCATTTTGGTTCCCCTGCACACCAACCACCAGGCGTAAAGTTCCCGTTACCTCTACCGAGCAGCTCTTTATCGATCTTATCCAGGACAGGATCATTGTGTCTGAACTTGCGGGCAAACGCTGTTCCGCTTCCAATCATCCTCTCTGTATCATTAATGTTGAGCGTCCGAGGATGCTGTTTGGGAGGGCGGTCCCAGGAGATGAAATGCATGTCGTGGTTCACCACCGTGGCAGAGTACTCTGGCG
>NW_010943693.1:0-265 GCF_000633955.1 Camelina sativa
AATTGGGTACCTGTCTGGTACCGTGAGCTTGTTTAAGGCTCGGTAATCCACGCGCCGTAGGCCATCCTCCGTCCTTCTTTTGGACGAGCAAAACTGGACTTGAATATGGACTGATGCTCGGCTGGATGATCCGTGCTTCTAACATCTCCCTAACCAATTTTTCAATCTCGTCCTTCTGAGTATATGTATACCGGTAAGGACGGATGTTAACTGGTTCTGCTCCTTCCTTAAGGTTGATAGCATGTTCCCTGCCACGTTTTGGGGG
>NW_010943694.1:0-265 GCF_000633955.1 Camelina sativa
CCAATTAAACCGGAACCACCTGTGCCAACTTTTCTTGCCTATTAGTGTAACTAAATCAGCCAGTGCTTTGCTTTGCAAAATACATCTTGCAGCGTAGCAGACAAGGCCAAGATCCTGAACCGATATTGAAGAGAGTCAACAAAATCATACAAGAGAAATTATCAATACCGGTTCAATTCTTGCCTGCACAGAGAATCATGCAAATCTTGGCAAACTCCGGTGTGCTGTCTGATGATCCTGTTCATTGTTCTGTGCATAGCGTTAA
>NW_010943695.1:0-265 GCF_000633955.1 Camelina sativa
AGATATTTGAAAACTCTGCCACACGCCAGGAGGACTCAATATGTGATAATGAATCCTCTGATTCATGTGCACTAAAAACCCCAGAAAAGTCTTCTGCTAGCAACACTTCAGTTTTCCGGCTCATTCCTAGCTGTGATGACATCTTAGCTGCTGAAGATGTGCCTGTTAGAAAAATCAAGATGGAAGCAATTGACCTTGAAGATGAGCTGAAGCAACTGTCTTTGACATCTGATCCCATCTCCACTCATCTAGATTTTGATAAGTC
>NW_010943696.1:0-265 GCF_000633955.1 Camelina sativa
TATTATGTACTCTTTCTGATTCTCTAGTCCCTTTAATAGAACATGTTGCGGTATAGTAACCTTAGGAGTCCCATCCGGTAAGTATTCTGGCTCCACTGCTCTGTAGAGATTGCGTGAAGTTGGATTCATCTTAGCCGCCCATGGAAACCTGAGATCATCCTCCATTCTGTCCACCATAGTTTGCGAGCCCTGCAACACATTCTTAAAAGAGCGAGCATGCTTCTCATTTCCTAGCAGCCCTTTACTTTGGACTTGAGTTTCCTTC
>NW_010943697.1:0-265 GCF_000633955.1 Camelina sativa
TTCAGATCAAGAGAACGATCACAGATACGATATACGGGTTCGATTGAGCACTCTGTATACGAATGATCATAGATAAAAGTGCGATCAAAAGGAAGATTAGAGAATACTTACCGAGATACGAATTGCGAAGTCAGAACGAAATTGGAACAAAAGAACAAAGTTGGGATATATAATGGATAGGCGTGGGTGTCCGTATCCAATAATATTAATTACTTAACGCGTTACCATTTTTGAATAAGCAAATTTTGCATTATTTTATCTTTTA
>NW_010943698.1:0-265 GCF_000633955.1 Camelina sativa
CCATTAAAGAATGGCATAGGCTGCCCAGTAACTCCTCTATAAGCAGGAGGTGGGCCAACATGTGTCGGGACTGGAAATGGATACCCACTATTCTGCAAGATAGCCACGTACTGAGTTTCATTGGTCGGCATATTTGGGTAGCTGAAGCTCATTGCTGTAGCAGCAGCTGGAGTTGCTGATGGAGGAACTATCACGGATGCTGAAGCAGCCATTGCACTAGATGAAACAACTGCGTTGCTGGTGTTAGGAGGCCTGACAGAAGCGG
>NW_010943699.1:0-265 GCF_000633955.1 Camelina sativa
ATTTGGAGTCAGAGGAAGAGAGTGCAGTCGATGGCTAAAAAGCCTTACCATCGCTGAGAGAAGTTAGATTAGTCCTCCGTATGACATTGAAATCAATTTGGGAAGAAACTGGATGAAGTTTCTGGAGACTATGGATTGACGGTAAAAACAGGACAGTTCTGTTGCCAACTTACACAGAATTTTCAATCACATCAAACTTTCCTAGTTCAAGGTTGGTTATGGAGCATTGCAGCTTCTCTATTTTGTTTACCACTGAATCTTGTAA
>NW_010943700.1:0-265 GCF_000633955.1 Camelina sativa
CAAAGGTTACGCTACTGGTGATCCCATGAAGCGTCTCACTATCGGGTGTGTTCTTTTTTCCTCTAGACAAATTTAGTTATCATTAATGATTTTGTTCTGTTTAGTTTAAGTCAGAGGATAATAAGAGACTATTTTATACTTTGACATGGTTATCAACGTCGTCATCTCTGATTCTCTGAGTGAGTTTACGATTGATTATCTTTGTAATCTACATGTTGCAGGAAATACGGTTTCTTGGGTTTGCTAGGTCTCATGATCTGTACCA
>NW_010943701.1:0-265 GCF_000633955.1 Camelina sativa
ATAACACATAAAGAAACCTCGAATTCAGCAAACTTCTAAAACAAAAAGGCACACAAAAGAATCTAAAAATTACAAAAGTAAAAAAAAAAAAAAACATCAGAGTAGAAGAAAAAAGTTATATTTTTCGAACTTTTTTATATGTCCTTCTTTTTTTTTTGGAATGAGAGAATCAGAGAGAGCGTTTGTCACAGATCTGAGAATCTCAATCCCTATCAAGGTCACCACAAGTAGAAACAGAGGTTCTTGAAGAACAGAGCTCAGATTC
>NW_010943702.1:0-265 GCF_000633955.1 Camelina sativa
TTAATCAAAGCACATGCTTTAACAGTTCTCTCATACTTCTCGCTTTCATAAATGCTTCCAAACAAAATGTTATCTCTTATAGTCCCGCTTAGTATCCATGGCGATTGAGGAACATAAGCTTGTTTACCACTAACTCTAACTGTTCCCTTCAGCTTCTGAATCTCCCCTAAGATTGATGAGAGTAAACTTGATTTTCCTGATCCTACAGCTCCACAAACCGCCACTTTCATTCCTCTTTTTACTTTCAGTTCTATCTCATCAAGAG
>NW_010943703.1:0-265 GCF_000633955.1 Camelina sativa
AGAGAAGAAGGAGAGGAGGGCGTAAAACAGCAGACGGTGGCGCACCGTAGCACCGCCCCCTCCTAACCTACGCCCTTTTTCTTCTTTCCGATATCAAAAGATTCCTAATAATAATTTGATTCCTCTCCTCCTCTCTCAGGTCGCTTCGATCCCACGGCATAATAATAAGCGGATTCCTACCTTGTTCAATCTTGTCTTCTTCAGATGCATTCATCTACAAAACTCTGGCGGACATCAAAGGAACCCTAGCTTTTCTCCGGTCTTC
>NW_010943704.1:0-265 GCF_000633955.1 Camelina sativa
AAATAAACACAATGATTCCCAATATACAACGACAAATGAACCACGTATGGGTGTCCATTATCTGGTTTTCTATATTTCTTAATTGTTTTGTTTGTCAACATCTGGTTTTCTAATTTTATTGGTTTAACGACAAGCGACGCTTGGCTAAGCTCGATCCTTATGGTCATTAAGGGTATCCAATGTTTTCATCATTCATATTTTAGTTTTTCATAAGCAAATTGATGTCAGCGAAAACACAGTAAGCAAGAGAATATATGTAGATCGC
>NW_010943705.1:0-265 GCF_000633955.1 Camelina sativa
GAACACCGGGAGCATAATGCCTGAGCTCAGGAATCCACTGAAAGAGGAGCATACAAAGGAACAAAATCAGATTTAATTTAACTCGTGACAAGTTATATATACTATATTGGATAATTAGGAAAAAAAAAAGAGGGAAAGACCTTCTTGGCAATATTCTCATAGCTAGCCTTGCTAATGAGAGAGAAAGCAAGAATGAAAACATCGGCACCACGGTAACTCAGAGGTCGTAACCTGTTGTAGTCTTCTTGACCTGTTTTGGGAGAAC
>NW_010943706.1:0-265 GCF_000633955.1 Camelina sativa
TTTCATTTTGAGCTCAGAAACTGGCTGGATACAAAAACTTAACAAAAAATACTGGTTATTTGTTCTAGAATAGCGAACATTTGAATATTAAAGGTGAGCACAGTCCACGAATATATTAGGAAAAAAATAGGATCTTACATCTTACAAGGAAACAACATTGAGAAAAGTTTAAAAGAATATCAGATAACTAAATCCACAAAATTCATGTAATAAATAAGTTGTTAAACAAATTAACCGTGCTCCATCGATAAACCAGTAGATTGAA
>NW_010943707.1:0-265 GCF_000633955.1 Camelina sativa
TCTCAGAAGCATCAAAGTACTCAAGCTGCGTAAGGTTACCAAGATCTGAAGGGATTTCTCCAGTGAACCTGTTCTGTTCAATGTAAAGGCCTACAAGTTTGAGCATCTGAGACAGTGCTGATGGAAGCTCACCACTTAGCTTGTTAATACTCAAGTCCATGTGTGTAACCTCTTTCAAGTTCCCAAGAGAAGCAGGAACCGATCCATCCAGCTGGTTCTTGGTCAAGTTTAGCTTCACCAAGCTACCTAAAAGGCCAAAGCTTTC
>NW_010943708.1:0-265 GCF_000633955.1 Camelina sativa
TGGGAATTATGTCACTCAGGTTTGGTTGGTTAATTTCAGATCCTATGTCTCTCCTGGCATTTTCTTGAATTCGTTTGGTCCTTATCTTGTGCTTTGGCTTATGTTTTTGCTTGTAGCATGTCCTGGAGAGAGGTAAGCCCGATGAAAGGAGACAAATCATTGAGAAGTTGACAGGGAATGTTGTTCAGATGAGTCAGCACAAATACGCATCTAACGTTGTGGAGAAGTGTCTGGAACACGCTGATAGTAACGAGAGAGAGTTACT
>NW_010943709.1:0-265 GCF_000633955.1 Camelina sativa
AAAAAAAAAAGAAGCTTTTGAACATATGTCGGTTAACTCATCCATCTGGTTGATAAAATGTTCTTAATATATTCATATTGCATACATACTTTTTTGTAATAGTAGTAATCGAGTACACATATATATACTATACGGTCCCTTTTATCTAACTGAAATGTGAAAATAAAAAACTATTCCTTCGAACTGATCGTGCTCTCTGCCTTATGATATGGGCATGTTTTTTAACAAAAAAAAAAAAAAAAAAAAAAAAAAAAAAAAAAAAAAA
>NW_010943710.1:0-265 GCF_000633955.1 Camelina sativa
CGAACTCTTACAATTAGTCAAATGCATTGGATTCTCACATATTCTGAGCCTAGAAACAGTAAAAAAGCGGTTCCTACTTCGAATCAATGTGTTCTTAGTTTTAGCCTCTTTCGGGACAAAATGGGAAAAAGTGGTGTCTAAACATTCCCAATTCAACCCGAACTCTTATAATTAGTCAAATGCATTGGATTGTTTCATATTTTGACCCTAGAAAATGAAACATAGCTGTTTACTGCTTTGAATCAATGTTTTCTCTGGGTTTTAG
>NW_010943711.1:0-265 GCF_000633955.1 Camelina sativa
CACAAATAGGTAACAACAAGGTCTGCTGCATTTTGCAAATTGTTAAATAATTCTGTTAGATTTATACTGAAGACAAATTTGCTTTTTATCTGCAGGTTCTGTGTGCAGCTGCATACTTCCCGAGTCTCTCAAGATAACAGCGGTATGCCATGATCCAGACGGCCAAATCCCAGAGGAAGAAAACGAAAAAAGAAGTCTAAGAAGCTCATTCAGCTGTTTGTCTTCAATCTCCATGAGACAAAAACAGCTTTCGACATCGTCATTG
>NW_010943712.1:0-265 GCF_000633955.1 Camelina sativa
TTCCTTTATCTGAAGAAAAGATTGCAAGTATCTCTGATGTCATAGAGGGGTTTGCTTCAGAGGCGCTGAGGACTCTCTGCTTAGTTTACACGGATCTTGATCAAGCTCCCAGTGGGGATCTTCCTGATGGTGGCTACACATTGGTTGCAGTTGTTGGAATCAAGGACCCGGTTCGCCCTGGTGTTAGGGAAGCCGTTCAGACCTGTCAAGCTGCTGGAATCACTGTTCGTATGGTCACTGGTGATAACCTAAGCACAGCCAAAGC
>NW_010943713.1:0-265 GCF_000633955.1 Camelina sativa
AAGAAAAGTCTAGCTGATGTCTCCTAGAAAAGTTTTATAAAAAAAGAGAGAATGCTAATGCATAGTGTTATTAGAATGGGAGTTCTTCAAAAGAAGTTTCAAAGAAGGGAAAAAAGAGATTATGTTTAAAGTGAAGCCTTAGAAATATTCAAAAGTTTAAGACCATAAGTAAAGAAGAAAAAGGGTTTAAGTTGAATCAAATTGAGTTTTTGGGTTAGAAAGAAGAAAGAATTACTCAAATGTTATCCAAAAGTTGGTTTATTAC
>NW_010943714.1:0-265 GCF_000633955.1 Camelina sativa
CCACTCGCTTCAATATTCTTAACAGAAGAAGCCACAAGTTCAGGAATATGTTCCACACCAATAGCACGACCTTCGGATCCAACCATAACCGCAAAGCAAGCAGTTAAGTACCCAGTCCCTAACAAAATTAAAATCACATTTCTTATTCATCTTCCTCAAAAGCAAAAAAAATGACTATAGACTGAAGTAAACAAAGAAAAAAAAACAAACCGGAGCCGACATCAAGAACACGCATTCCGGGTTTCAAATGGTTTTCAAGAAGTTG
>NW_010943715.1:0-265 GCF_000633955.1 Camelina sativa
AATCTTTACTAGAATAGTTGCGCTGAAGCATAGCTAATTTACCCTTGTAGTTGACCAGAACTGATTCAACAAGTTCCCCATCAGTTGATTCAAGCTTTCCTTCCATGTCTTTAGCTCTCTCGATATAAGAGAACTTCTCAGATCTAACATCAAAGCAAACTATGTCACGAAACCTTAAAAAGCACTCAGAGAGAACAGCTAAATAATACAACACACCGTTGATGCATATCCCATCATATACATGACCGTAATCACTAGGACCAAC
>NW_010943716.1:0-265 GCF_000633955.1 Camelina sativa
AATCCTAAAATTCAACATTCATTCATCCCACATAATGCTAAACTTAATATGCACAAGAGGAGTCACATTTATAATATTATATAATAGTGTAGTAAGCTAAACGTATAGTCACATTTATAAAATATATCTACATATGAAATTATATTACTTAAATTTAAACTTCATACTCCACTCCATCATTCCCTTATCTCAAAACTATATATTACATAATCAGGAAAAATAACACTACACCACAACCCACGCGTCGCGTGGGCCGGCACCTAGT
>NW_010943717.1:0-265 GCF_000633955.1 Camelina sativa
TAAACACTTGTGTCTTCCAGATCAGAGGAATGCTCTTTGGGAGTTCAAGAACGAGTTCTATGTCCAAGAGTTCAATTCCAATGGGATTATTGGCGATAAGAAGACAGAGAAATGGAGGAACACAACTGATTGCTGTTCTTGGGATGGTGTCTCTTGTGATCCTAAGACAGGCAAGGTCGTTGAGTTAGACCTCGGGTTCAATAATCTCAACGGTCCTTTGAGATTTAATAGTAGCCTGTTTAGACTACAACATCTTCAAAGCCTA
>NW_010943718.1:0-265 GCF_000633955.1 Camelina sativa
TTGGTAGGAGAGACTCACTGGGATCAGAGGCTGAGACGATGGCTGTGCCAGCAAAGTCACAAGTGCCCTGAGACTGACCTTTCTTCTGAAAGAAGCTGTTGACGGCGTAAGAGCAATGAGACTTGACGGTGTTAGGGTTGAAGCAAGGTCCGTTCTGGTGAATGGGTCCACAATCAGCTCCTGCACCACATGCGTAGTCCAATGTCTTCTGCAGCATTGCCTCGCTTAACCCTTCTTTGCATACACACCATGTTCCACCTATACA
>NW_010943719.1:0-265 GCF_000633955.1 Camelina sativa
AAGGGTTGAGGTTTGGGCACGAAACCGCCTCAACCGAGTGGTTAAATCGCCCAAGCTGCAATTTCTTGATTCCGGTCTGCTGTCTGCTTTGCTTGGTTTAAATGCAAGCAAAGTTCAGACAGACAAAACCCAATTCGGCAAGGTGCTGGAAACCTTCGTTTACTCGGAACTGTTAAAACACGCCACCACCGCCGAGAACGCCTATCAACTGATGTATTACCGCGATGCCGACCAGGTAGAAGTGGACATCGTGATTGAAGACCAG
>NW_010943720.1:0-265 GCF_000633955.1 Camelina sativa
ACAACTCAAGTCGAGCATTCCTTCTGGCTTGTTATTTGCAGGTGGCTTTAATTGTTTTTCTGTCTCATATTGGAAGCTTTGTACCAGCAGATGCAGCAACTGTTGGTTTAACTGACAGGTCAAACGTCCTGCATTCTTTGATCCTTCTACAATCACATTTTATGTTTATTTTTTATTACTAAGATTAGTCTTACAACAACAGGATCTTTTGTGTGCAATGGGAAGCAAGTTCATGACCGCGGAACAATCTACATTCATGATAGAT
>NW_010943721.1:0-265 GCF_000633955.1 Camelina sativa
TCTGAAGTCTCTTTCTTCCTTATCTCCTTTCCAGTTCTTATCTGCGGAAAAATCCCTTCTCTCCACATACCCTTTATGATATTTTAGATAACTGAACTCACCCTTGGAAGGTTCATCTTTCTTCCAAGTCTCCCCAATAATCTCGCCCTTTTCGATCTCACTCCTCTGCAATGACCTTACTGGCGAGATTTCACCATTCTCCAAATCCCCAGGAGGCCTTAACGTACCTAATTCACCCTCTTCCACTTCATCCTTAAACCCAGAA
>NW_010943722.1:0-265 GCF_000633955.1 Camelina sativa
TTTAGGATATAGTTTTGATGAGGTAGGGTTTAGTATTTGGAGTTTAGGGAAAAACCTATAACTTTTGGTCTAAAATATAGTTTTGATGAGGTAGGGTTTAGTATTTGGAGTTTAGGCATATTTTATGTAGGGAAAAAATTATAAGTTCAGTTATTATTAAAAAAAAATTATAAGTTCAAAAAAATTTAGAAGTTCAAATTTTATATAAGAAAACAGTGTATTATTCATGTAGATATATCCAATTTACGGATGAAATTTTATTAGG
>NW_010943723.1:0-265 GCF_000633955.1 Camelina sativa
TTTTTTTTTTTGCGAAAAGTGACGAATAATACTTGAGAAAGGGGCAATCGATCTAAATGGATTTAGTGGTTGTATAACCCTAAAGTATACGTCACAAATAAACTATGTCAAGTCTTCTTCACGAAGAAGTCATGGCGGAGGTCTCATATTGCCCGTATCATGCATTACCTTATGGAGCAGCGTGGCTGCCTTTACCCTTATGTACTTGGACATGAGAACCTATATATACCAATAAGAAAATAATTTTCAGAACTTTTTTTTGTCA
>NW_010943724.1:0-265 GCF_000633955.1 Camelina sativa
TTTTACTCCATAGGCTTTTCATGTTTTCGTGTTAACTGGTGAACAATTTTGATCTGCAGCTTATAACAGAACTCGTGGGAACTTATTACCTGATATTTGCGGGTTGTGCCGCTATTGCTGTGAATGCTCAACACCACAACGTAGTGACTCTTGTGGGCATTGCAGTAGTTTGGGGTATAGTGATTATGGTTCTTGTTTACTGTCTCGGCCACATCTCGGCACATTTCAATCCCGCTGTCACTCTTGCCTTAGCATCTTCCAAAAG
>NW_010943725.1:0-265 GCF_000633955.1 Camelina sativa
ATTCAGTAATATATTTTGGCATCACCCTGAAAGTAGCCATAATAGAAACTCAAATCTTTAAGAAATCTTTACACCGGCAAGAAAAAAATAAAAATAATAATAAGAGTGACATAAATATCTGAAAAATGCTTGAAGATGTGAACTGAGAATAGATGAGCATTTATAAGTATGTTAACTTTAATAAGTGAACGATTCTTGTCATCAATTTTCTATTTGCTCAATTGTGAATTGCATCATTTAATTAACACATTTATCTCCGTTTTTT
>NW_010943726.1:0-265 GCF_000633955.1 Camelina sativa
AAAGCTTCATGACAAAGCGTAGAGAAAGCTTGATGTCCATGAACTACCGTGATTTTCTCGCGTCTAAGTATGGTTCTTACAATGGGAAGTGTTCCGTAAACTGTTGGAAATGTGGTCTGCATAACAAAAGGTCTCCAAGGTACATAATATACTTTGAGTCCACCAGTCATATATCGAACTCCAGTACGGTTCCCATAAGCATGTGTCATAACCACCACCTGCAACAAAGGCACCAATACCTCAAACCAATTCCCCAAAGAAGAGA
>NW_010943727.1:0-265 GCF_000633955.1 Camelina sativa
AATTCTTCTGCAAAGAAAACAAAACCAGCAGAGGATACAATCGATAAACCGTGACAAATCTAGTGAATCATGCGAGGAAGATTATATAGTTTCAGATCACTATAAGATGCACTACAAGTACATATGAAGGTTTTTAGGCAAATATCTGTTATATGATTATATAACAATGGTTTGATCTAAAATACTAGTTCCTAAGCACTACATTAGTCTACAAGTATAATTTGGCTGCAAGTTACCTGTTACTTTGCTGAAGAAAGCATTCTCA
>NW_010943728.1:0-265 GCF_000633955.1 Camelina sativa
AAAAAGTCTTGCAAAGGGTCGCCCAGTTTGTAGCGTGCCACCTGCAAAATGCCTTCGTTGACAGCAAACAGCACCACTTTGGCTGGTTTGTCGGTGTGCAATTTGAATGTTGCTGTGGTGCCTGGCTTGATTAGATCGGGCGCATCGACAGTAATTTTATCGCGGTGCGGCGCATCGCTCAGATTAAACGGTGCCACACCGTAGCTAAGCGGGCTCATGTAGATTTCATCAGAAGACGGATTGCGCACAAACTGCACGTTCACGT
>NW_010943729.1:0-265 GCF_000633955.1 Camelina sativa
CCCAAGATTTATCGGAAAAGTTAATAATCACCTCCTCATAGCTTTTTCCTTGAAGTCTAGCCCTCTCCTGTCTTTCCTGCTTCAATTTCTTGAACAACCGCTGTTCTAAATGGTTGCTAAGAGTACTGGCTGGCAAGCTATTTGCTCCCAGAATAACACTTTGCGATACTGGTTTCCTTTCTCCTTGTTCCACTTCTTGTATATAGCAATTAGGGCAAGTGTACTCTGCTTGCCCATGATTCCTACGGCCGTTGAACAAAGCACA
>NW_010943730.1:0-265 GCF_000633955.1 Camelina sativa
CTCTGGAGCAAGATCAAAGACTTTGCCTCCTATGGTGAGTGAAACAGTGGGCAGTGTTGAGAGTTGTGTACAGTCCACTGCAGACTCTCCCATTGGGCTTGGAAGGCGTTCACAAAGCTGTTAAGATAACCCACAGAAGTCATTCACTAATCAGGACAACAACAATAACTATTGTTTGCCAGAAGTGTTAAAATGGACACTCATTGGTTACCTCGTTAATGTAGTTCAATATGCGCTCTTGAGTCATGTTCTGCCTCAACTGGCT
>NW_010943731.1:0-265 GCF_000633955.1 Camelina sativa
ACAATGCTTTTTGAGCACTCTTCTTTATCATTACTTTCTATTTTCCAGTTATCACCGCTTTTAACCATGAAGTATGCTTTATATCCAGTGTAACCCCCAAAGGAGTTTTTTGCATTGACATAAATACAGGCGTAGTCTTCGTTTGATTGAAAACCTTTAAACAACGCAGACGCGGGATCTTTCAAATTCGCCTTTATTGAAGATTCTATGGCGCTCTGGTCTCTAGAGAAATTGCATCCAGACAGTAAGCTTAATGTGATTAGAA
>NW_010943732.1:0-265 GCF_000633955.1 Camelina sativa
TGATTCTAAGCAGTAAACAGCTTTGTTACTGTTTCTAGGGTAAGAATTTTTGATATTCCAATACATTTGACTAATTATAAGGGTTCGGGATGAATTTGGAGTGTTTAGACAACATTTAAACCCGTTTTATCCCAAAACAGGCTTAAATCGAGAAAACAGGCTAAAACCGAGAGAAAACATTGATTTAAAGCAGTAATAAACTATGTTACTCTTTATATGGTCAAAATATGTAACAATCCAATGTATTTGACTACTTATATGAGTT
>NW_010943733.1:0-265 GCF_000633955.1 Camelina sativa
CCCTACAATAAAAATCTCTTGATTCTCCTATATATGATCTGGAAATCTTTTGCCTCATACACTCTACTACTTTCCTCTGCTGCATTCCCAGGACACACAGTTACTTCTCTGGGATCTTGAAATGGATGAGATCGTAGTTCCACTTAGGCGACCACCGGGAGGATCTCCCACTTACAGCACAGGAAGCCAATCAGCTCACTGGGACAATGTCATACCAGTGGGAACTCTTCAACCCGCTCCTTGCAAACGTGATGTTCCAAAGCTC
>NW_010943734.1:0-265 GCF_000633955.1 Camelina sativa
TGCGACAGCCAAAACACAAAGCCAAGATAGCTGACTTACCAGTCATTACATATTCAGGGGCAGCATAACCATAAGTTCCCATGACTCGGGTTGATACATGGGATTTCTTCTCGTCTGGTGCATCTTTCGCAAGCCCAAAATCAGAGAGCTTTGCATTATATTCCTGATATAGGAAGAGTTTTCTAAAATATATAAATATAGAGAGTAAAGGAAGAATCTGAGGCTTTTGATTAGGTTAATTGGCTTTCAGACATACCGCATCCAG
>NW_010943735.1:0-265 GCF_000633955.1 Camelina sativa
CTCTTCTTGGGTGGATATCTTTTCAAACTCGGGTGTTTCTAGCTGTACAAGGACCAGAATAGAACCAAAGCTTTATATTTTCAGAAGAATGTTAACTAACAACAATGTATAACTATAGCAACAAAAGAACCATGAAGGAAGTAGCCGAGATTGTGATCTATATAAAAGCACACACCTTCTCTTTAGTAGCATATATATAAGATTCAAGATTGTTTTTCAACTCAGCCGTTCTTCTTCTTTCCCTATCTTTCTTGTCCAAGGCTTC
>NW_010943736.1:0-265 GCF_000633955.1 Camelina sativa
AAGAAGAATCAATGATCAAACAGAGGAACAATCATGCTCTTTTTTTTGGTTGCGAGGATAAAAGAAGAAAAAATAAAGATAAAGCCACAACAACAATGAGAACAAAAATAAAGTAATGATGATGCAGTAAGCATAATGATGAAGTTTCAAAATAAAAACACCAAAACAGAGCCGGTACAAGCCAAAAAACAGAACAGATGGATTTTTATCGTAAAATAAAAATGAGAAGAAGAAGAAGAAGAAGAAGAAGAAGAAGAAGAAGAAG
>NW_010943737.1:0-265 GCF_000633955.1 Camelina sativa
CCCTTGATGTATGATGCAGTTGAGAGGTCAGAAGAAGACTCTGGTTCAGCCCCAAATTGTTGTATAAGAAAGTTGTTTGAGAGAAGTGCCATCAAAATCATGGACGCCATGGAGAGAGTCACAAAGTACGTCACTGACCTCTTCAATGTTGTTCCTGGAGATGAGACAGTTATGCTAGCTTCAGGTGCTGCCCCGGTGATGGAGAAACTTCGGATGAGCGTTCTGCTCACCATTGTTGTCCTTCTTATCGTTTTAGTTACCCGAG
>NW_010943738.1:0-265 GCF_000633955.1 Camelina sativa
AAAATGTTTTCACTCGTAAGGTCATCGTATTTGATAAAAATTATTATGTCTAACGATGGACCAATAATCTATATACATAATCTAGTGCAACATTATTGTACATATCAACGCAAAAGTTCTTCATTTTGTAAAAGTCAAGTCGTTATTTTATTAAGAAAAGTCCACTCTTCGAAGTTTATTTATTTATTTTTGTAAATGTCATATATAAAAACAACAATCGATAGATAAGGCCCCAGTTTATCACTATAAAAACTAGCCTTAGCCT
>NW_010943739.1:0-265 GCF_000633955.1 Camelina sativa
TAAACTGTTACAAATTAGTGAGAAATTTTAAGTTAATAGTTATTGTAGCTAATTAGTTACTAAGTGTAACTACATAGTGACAAATAGTAACATACATAATTTGTAGAAAAAATGCTACATACTTAGTGACACAAAATTTTGTAACACTGTGACACACAACACTAAATGTAGGAAATTGTAGCATTTTCCTCACCCTTAAACATTTTAAACATTGCTTAAAACATTTTTCTGCTTAAGTGTAAACCAAACACACAAAACCATTTTT
>NW_010943740.1:0-265 GCF_000633955.1 Camelina sativa
GATTCATTAATCGCATGAAGGTGCTAGGAGCATTGGTGAGACCAAACAGCATGACCAGCCATTTGTAGAGCCCTTGCTTGGTCTTGAAAGCTGTTTTCCATTCATCTCCTTCCTTCATTCTGATCTGATGATACCCACTCTTCAAATCTATCTTTGAGAAGACTGTTGATCCACATAACTCATCCAACATGTCATCTAATCTCTGAATTGGGTGTCTATACTTCACTGTGATATTGTTAATAGCTCTGCAGTCAACACACATCCT
>NW_010943741.1:0-265 GCF_000633955.1 Camelina sativa
TTTATATAGTTACATACCTCAGCAAGGAGTTTCTTGTTGTAGGCAAGTAGAGAATCATTGTCGGATTTAAGAGACTCAAACTGTTTCTTGAGTGAATCATAATCTCTCTCGAGCTGTCTAGTCTTCCACCTAGCTCTCCTGTTTTGAAACCAAATCGCGATCTGTCTCGGTTGCATCCCTAATGCTTTAGCTAGTTGTATCTTCCTCTCTGGCTCCAGCTTGTTCCCAAGCTCAAAGCTTTTCTCTAATGCCTTAACTTGCTCTA
>NW_010943742.1:0-265 GCF_000633955.1 Camelina sativa
GGAGCGAGTAACAGAGAACTTATTTCATCATTCAATTTTAGAAAGAAAAAAAAATAATCAAAAACTGGAACAATGGGTATATTACCTAACATGTATTCAAAAATATTTTAGATTTCCAAATACACATAAATAATTCTGCAAATTTAAGGTGACAATAAATTTTGAATCTTATTCATTACAGATTTAGGCAAGTTTTAAATATATTGTAGCTAAATTAGAGTAACATTTTAAAATTGTATCAACTAAAATATTCATATCCTCTAAA
>NW_010943743.1:0-265 GCF_000633955.1 Camelina sativa
TTCCGATCACGAACAATGCACTCACCATGTTCTCCCGATTTGAATGAGCAGCCTCTTGAATTCATCTGAGGCACAGAAATCACATAAGCGATTGTCTTCTTCTTCCGTCCCTTCATCACCTTCACATCTCCAATTCCTTCTGCCATGACCACCGTTCCATCCACCAAAGCTTCACATACAGAGTCATATGAATCGTAGCATGCCCATATGTCACCCATTGATCCTCCTCGTATGTGAAATCACTCAACTCCGACTTCGCCAACAG
>NW_010943744.1:0-265 GCF_000633955.1 Camelina sativa
TCACGTAAGAAAACACAGGCATCAGCATATCTACAAGACAGGAAATACTGTCTCAAAAATCAAAATTTCCCCGGATAAATAAACAAGTTGACGAGAGAAACAAACATACCTCAGGATTTTGGCCAAAACAGTGAGCAAGGGCTTGGTACTCCTTAAGGTCTCCAGCTGGTGTAGATGTAGCATGAGCATTTATGTAATTTATGTCTTCCTTAGAAATCCCGGCATGAGCTAATGCTTTCTCAATACAGAGAATGACACCAGCACC
>NW_010943745.1:0-265 GCF_000633955.1 Camelina sativa
ATAGCAAATGATTTGAAAGAATGTAACTTCAAACAAAAAAATATACCCAAATAATGTTTTGTTATTTTTTTTTCTTACAACAAGATGCTCTAAAAGCATTTTTTCCACATTTAATTAGATTTTAATCTGTGGTACCCGACAGACAAGTTATTTCAAAGTAAAAAATTGAATTTTTAAGTTGTATTTGTTTGTTAATTTATTTCTTTTGTTTAGTGTACAAGAAGGTATTATTGTATATTGATTATTCATTCTATAATTTAATCCA
>NW_010943746.1:0-265 GCF_000633955.1 Camelina sativa
CGAAGAACATCAACTCCATCAGGTCTATTAATCTAATATATTTTTATAATTATTTTTATTTTTATATTATATAGTAAACTAATTATTTTAAACCTTATAACTTATAGACAAACTGGTGCCAAATAACTATCAGAGTAATCATGCAAAAAATTACCGGTACAATCCAACACTTTCAGATGTTACTAATATACCGGAAAGGAATAAGAGACACTCAGCTCAGGAAGAGATCAGTCCAGATAGCACTATAACTAGAGGTTATTCGTAA
>NW_010943747.1:0-265 GCF_000633955.1 Camelina sativa
ACAATTACCTTCTTGATCTTCAATGGTAGAGAACGCCTTATAATCGATTCCTTCATCTAAAAAATAATAATATATACATTGCATTTGGTTAGTAAGAATATTTCAAGACAAAGACATATCAAAGGTTAAAAAAAGCACATACCGGAAATCCTCTCCAGTTCAAGTAAAGTGCGAACTCAGCATACAGATGAAGCCACTCATTTTCTAGCAAATCTGATTCTTGCAACTGTGATACATAACATGGTGTGAATCATCCCTCAAAAAA
>NW_010943748.1:0-265 GCF_000633955.1 Camelina sativa
ACCTATTCAAGTCATTAATTAAAAACTGAACGTTTGAGAGCCATGATCATTGCTAAAAGAAGTAGAAAAGTTTGAGTACTAACATATGAGACCAAGTTGCATACTGAACCATGTATCTGGTGGAAGCTACTATTCTTTTTGCCAAGAATAATCTCTAGAGTCAAAACTCCGAAACTATACACATCAGATTTCATTGAGAACTGTCCATTCGCCACATACTCGGGAGGCATGTAACCGCTGCAAAACACATGACATATCACTTCAA
>NW_010943749.1:0-265 GCF_000633955.1 Camelina sativa
AAGCAAGCATTACCTCTTCATATCCAAGTAGAGTATCATTTCCATGTTCATCTCCTACAATATCCTCAGCACCCATGCTGTACACAAACTTTACGGCTGATATACCATCTTGGTCTTGCCCTACATACACTTTCTTAACACCATCGTAAGCACCATCATCCCATGCAGCTCCGCCGTCACCACCAACTGCCGGTAGTTTCTTGGCTGGTACCAAAGGAGTTGTGGTTGTTGTGAAATACGCTCCAAGAGCATATATGATTTCGCC
>NW_010943750.1:0-265 GCF_000633955.1 Camelina sativa
ACAACAACAACACAAAGAGTCCCCACTCCTTGGACAAAGAGCTCCGTCGAGTCTTCAGCCATTTTGACAGCAACGGGGACGGTAAGATCTCAGCCTTTGAGCTCCGAGACTACTTCGGCTCTGTCGGTGAGTATATATCTCACGAGGTAGCTCAAGAGGCGATAAACGAAGTCGACACCGACGCAGACGGGTCTCTAGGGTTTGAGGACTTCGTTGGATTGATGACAAGAAGAGATCTTGACGGTGACGGTGGCGGAGAGTTGAA
>NW_010943751.1:0-265 GCF_000633955.1 Camelina sativa
TTTTCTTCCATACTTTGGGAATATGGGAATCCATACTCTTTGGTTTTTAAGATAAGAAAAATCGAACTCTTTTTTTCGTCGTTTATGAATAAAATAAGATATTTGATAGTATATGTGACAAATCCATAATACGTTAAACCATTTGAGCCAGATAATTGGTAAGCCTTCCCACCAAAAAACCTCAGCTCCAATCAAATAAGTTATTAGATATTAATAGACTCAACTAATTTTCTTTTCACAAGTTTCTTTTTATATCACATGTTCT
>NW_010943752.1:0-265 GCF_000633955.1 Camelina sativa
TATTGTCTTCTACGAACCAGCCAAGTTTCTTGGGGCCTAAGGATATATCTGAAGAGAAGAAAGAGATGCCAGAGACGCCGCTTCTTGACGACGGAGCTGTCGATATCCCTCCTGTGACTAAAGAGGTCACTAAGTGAAGTTTCAGGGCATGATGGCACATATTCATACAGTATTTTGCTCAGAGGTTTCTGAAAACAATGCCGTTTTAGGCGAAAGTGGAATAATTGTTACCCTGACGATTTTGCCCTTTTGTTGGCATACACAA
>NW_010943753.1:0-265 GCF_000633955.1 Camelina sativa
ATACAAAAAAGTAAGAGAAAATAAAGTAGCATTTGAAACATGCAGCTCTGAAAACATACAGACAAGAGGTAATACAGGATATACAGAGATTATTTTTCCTAAACTAATGTGTAACTCTACTCCATGGAAGGCGAGCAACGACCTTTGACCGGAGATAGTTGAAGCTCTTTAAAACTAAGCCTAGCCACATTTATGTTAGTAGGAGTCAATGCAAACTTTTTTACCTGCAAGACTTGAGCAGCATATCTCTGTGCTTCTGCATCCT
>NW_010943754.1:0-265 GCF_000633955.1 Camelina sativa
CAATTTAGCAAACCAATGCCTTACTTAAGCCACTCAGCCATCCTTTCTTTCTTTTACTTTACTTCAGCCACTGGACTTCCCCCTTACCTTACTCACTAGATTTTCACTGAATGACTGGGTCTCCTTCCACACTTCAGCTAAGGCAGTAACTTCTGGCAAGAGTAGACTGACTGATATGAGATTGAGCAAGGAAATGCCAAAGCTAAGGCTAACTCTCTCTCCTGTGCTAGTGAATCATATGCCATCCTTAGAGTGCAGCGGGGAC
>NW_010943755.1:0-265 GCF_000633955.1 Camelina sativa
GCAACATACCTCATCGACAAAAATGACGCTTGGAGCTATCTTACTTGCTAATGAGAAAACAGCTTTAACATACTTCTCTCCCTCGCCAAACCACTGCAAGAAATCTAGATGTCAAGTCTAATCTCAATAGGAAACATTACAGAGTCAGGTGACCGTTTCAAGTAATAAATACCTTTGAGGTAATGCTGGACATTGATATATTGATGAAGTTTGCACCAGCCTCGGTTGCTACTGCCTTTGCCAGCATTGTCTTCCCCGTACCAGG
>NW_010943756.1:0-265 GCF_000633955.1 Camelina sativa
TTTTTTTTGGTTGAAACACATGTAACCATTACAAAACCTAACTTTGAACAAAAATCGTGTAACCCAAATATTTAGGGTTCGTTCTTCTGGAAACAACACATATGCTATTTTTGTTAACCCTAAAATCAAGATCTGAAAACTAAACAAACACACGAATCTCAATTTCTTACGCACTCATCGATTGAATATAAAAAATTGAACATCAAAAATAAAATAGGGTTTCGATCGCTGGGAACAAGAGCAAAGCCTAAACTCAATCAAATCG
>NW_010943757.1:0-265 GCF_000633955.1 Camelina sativa
ACAACATGGTTGTCAAAGCTTACCCATTAGGTATGCGGATTATGAATAACAATGGCATTGGTGAAGATGAAGGAGACTCTGGAGTTGAACCGTATGTTGGACTAGAGTTTGACACTGCAGAGGAAGCAAGGGACTACTACAATTCTTATGCTACGAGGACTGGTTTTAAGGTTAGGACGGGTCAGTTGTATAGATCGAGGACCGATGGAACAGTTTCTTCGAGGAGGTTTGTTTGCTCTAAAGAAGGTTTTCAGCTTAATTCAAG
>NW_010943758.1:0-265 GCF_000633955.1 Camelina sativa
CTTATTGCTGAAAACCAGGAAATCCGGTCTCAGCTGGAGGAGATGACTGATAGAGCGCAAAAAGCAGAGTCTGAGAATAAAATCTTAATTGATCGGTGGATGTTACAGAAGATGCAGGATGCTGAACGTCTTAACGAGGTACATAAGGACTTCCTTTTCATTGAGAGTCTCTAATGGCAGAGTTTATTAGTCCCCTTTCGTTAGGTTGGCCTTAATTCTTTTTTCTTACTTAGGCAAATGATCTCTATGAAGAAATGCTAGCTAA
>NW_010943759.1:0-265 GCF_000633955.1 Camelina sativa
TTCTCTAACCTCGGTCTATTTGGTTTTTTCAGAATCTCCAACACAACCTTACTAATCAAATACGATATGTCCAAAACTAGAGCATACCTCTCTGATCTTCAACCTCAGCCACAGATTCTCCCTCTTGGTTTGATGCTTCATGAGTTTGTTCTCAGCCTCAACCTTCTTTCCCAATCCATCTCTTTTGAATTTGAGTATTGTTGATCTTTGAACCATGGTTTTATGCACACTAACCTCATGAGAATTTCTTATCATGGCTGCAGCT
>NW_010943760.1:0-265 GCF_000633955.1 Camelina sativa
ATGGCTGCCACCACATCAGTCATCCAAGCAAGCTTACGAGATGTGTCCTTGCTGATGTCGCAGGCCAGCTGCTGCAGCAGTGAAAGAAGAACGCCTTGGCTCAGCGGAAGCGGATTCATCGCCAGTAGTCCACGAAGATCCACCTGTATTGGCACAATGGGATCTTATGTAAAACTGATGGTTATGTGATCTTATGATGAGCGAAATCCAAACAAAAGTTTCACCTGTGAGCAAAGCCATGATACTATAGAGACATCGCTTCTCT
>NW_010943761.1:0-265 GCF_000633955.1 Camelina sativa
AGGATTGGAATTAGAAGTGAAGATCTTGAGGACTTTGTAGAGAGGACCATCAGGGGCAGCGGCATGGCTCTCTCTTCTCCACGCCTGGTGATTCCAGCTGCAATTTACGGTTTGTGGGTACTCTCACACAAGTATTTCCAGAATGACTTGTTCGACTTCCAGGTAGCTATTCTAAGCTAATTGCTTATCTACCTCAAATTCAGAAAATTAAAGATCTATAGTATGTCTTCTTACAAATTTCACCGTCCTTATCCACATAACATTA
>NW_010943762.1:0-265 GCF_000633955.1 Camelina sativa
GAGTTTGAGATGGATTTGGAGAGTTTAAAAAACACTTAGACCCATTTCGTCCCAAAACAGGCTAAAACTAAGAAAACAGGGCTTAGAAGCTGTGTACAGCTTTGTTAGTGTTTCTAGGGTTAAAATGTATCATAATCCAATGTAAATGACTAATTATAGGAGATTGAGATTGATTTGGAGAGTTAAAAAACCACTTATTCCTATTTTGTCCTAAAACGGAGAAAACATAGCTTAGAAACTGTAAACAGTTTTGTTAATGTTTCTA
>NW_010943763.1:0-265 GCF_000633955.1 Camelina sativa
TTTTGACAGGTATTATGCTAGTCAGCAGCTGACTGAGAAGAGCGACGTCTACAGTTTTGGCGTTGTTCTCTTTGAATTACTTTCTGGAAAGAAACCAGTCTCAGTGGAAGATTTTGGTCCTGAAATGAATATTGTCCACTGGGTAAGCACCTCTACTTCTTCTGTCCATTCAAAACTATTCACCCTTCACAGTTAAAGTACTGATCCCCCTCTCTTTGCTTTTCTTGTTCACCAACAGGCAAGATCACTGATCCGTAAAGGAGAC
>NW_010943764.1:0-265 GCF_000633955.1 Camelina sativa
CTCGCGTTGAAGAAATCAACGGCCAACCTCAAATTTACATCATTGACAGCCTGCGTGAACCCGTTCGACTGGGTGCTGGCCTGAGTGCTTCGAAATTGCTGGACGAAGAATCGCAACAGCGGGCCATTGAAACCCTGAAACGCTTTGGTGAACGCATTCGTTCGTTCGATTCAGACCGCGTGCGTGCTGTGGCCACCAACGCTGTGCGCGTGGCGCGCAACGGGCCAGAATTCATTGCCAAGGCCGAACAGGCACTTGGTTTTGA
>NW_010943765.1:0-265 GCF_000633955.1 Camelina sativa
GACTACTACCCTCTAACGCCTGAAGCACAAGAGCAGGTTCCTAAATTTATGCGGAGGTGGATCACTCCACGTGAACCTCCTCAGGATAATGTAGTAAGTACTAAATAGTAGATATCATGCTTTATGCTCAATTCTTTTCTCCATAATGTTGAAGAAATACAGTAGATTAATCTTTCTGTGGAGCTTTCATTTGTAATTACCTTGAATGAACTCGCCTATTTTCAGGTCTTGACTACAGGAGCTCTACACCAGATCGATTATGCCT
>NW_010943766.1:0-265 GCF_000633955.1 Camelina sativa
ATATATATATATAGATATATATACATGCAAAGCTACATGCTAGAATTTGGAAGAAGAATGGGTTTGAAAATGTCAAGCAATGCTATTCTTCTATCTTTGTCTCTTTTACTTCTTTGCCTCTTTTCTGGAATTGGAGGGAGTGAAGGCACTCACCGGAGAGTAGATTAGTGCCTTCAATCTGTTTAAATTTTCTTGTTTTATTTATCGCTATATAGTCCAAGCTATATATATATATATATATATATATATATATATATATATATAT
>NW_010943767.1:0-265 GCF_000633955.1 Camelina sativa
CTTTTAGGAAAAACAGACAAACGTGTTTATCACCTGGAACCATGGTGTAAGAATCCTAAGCAATCATGGGCATTTGATGCAAATCTAAAATACAATCCTGGACCAGCTTCCCCTCGCAGTAAGAGGATGATCTTTTCTATGAGTTTCGATGCAGCAAAAAGAACACCGAGGCCTTGCAACAGGAATAGTGGAGAAAACAGTAGTGGAATAGATATATCCTTAGCTCTTTCAGGAGTCCCCTGAAAGTTTAAACCGTTTGCTTTTT
>NW_010943768.1:0-265 GCF_000633955.1 Camelina sativa
AACCAGCAATCGAAGACCCGGTCAAAACAAATAAGATCCCGAGACAAGTACCAGAGCAACCTTGGTATATGAAACCTGGTTTTTCAATACTAATTGGAGGAATCCTTCCATTCGGAGCAGTCTTCATCGAGCTCTTCTTCATCCTAACATCGATCTGGCTCAACCAATTCTACTACATCTTCGGATTCCTTTTCATCGTGTTCTTGATCTTGATCGTGACCTGCGCAGAGATCACAATCGTTCTCTGCTACTTTCAGCTCTGCAG
>NW_010943769.1:0-265 GCF_000633955.1 Camelina sativa
GCCGCAACTCCGCCGGACACGACGAAGGGTTTACAACTTACGCCGGAGATGTCAACGTAGCTGACCAAACCTTCACCACATACGCCACCGGAACCACCGGAGGCTCCGGCGAATTCACGAGCTACAACACAAACGCAAACGAGCCCAACGGGAGATTCACTTCTTACTCCGACAAAGCCAACGGAAGATCACAAACCTTCACAACCTACTCCGACAACGGCAACAACGGAGAGCAAACGTTCACAAGCTACAGCAAAAACGGAAA
>NW_010943770.1:0-265 GCF_000633955.1 Camelina sativa
TCGGCCATTCGGCATCACCTTGTGCCGTGGGGAGCCCGACATGCCCGACATTCGGATGTCGGACACGGCGGCAAGCTTCACCGAGGAGGGGAGTGTCGGGAGGCTGAGACCGAGGCCGAGACCGGGACCGAGGCCAAGACCGAGGCCGAGAGCGGCACACCATGCGTTTTGGTCGGCTACAAGAGCACCAGTTGTCCGATTTGCATGATTCAAAGTGCGTTGGAAAGCTCTAGATGAGAGCTTCACATGCTCGTGTTCACATGCA
>NW_010943771.1:0-265 GCF_000633955.1 Camelina sativa
CATATTGAGGAACTGAATTCGACTTTATCTTCTGGCTGGAAAGCAGCCAAGAAAGTTCATGTCACTCCCCAAGTTCCTCTTAATGGTTCACTTTCGCGTCAAAGTTTGGCTTACCTGCAGGCTGCTGCTCGCTACCTTAAGCAGGTTTCCAAGGCCGTTAAAAACGAAATTGTTACATCTCACACTGGACCGCAGACTTATGAAGCAGTACAAGGTACTGCATCATACTTTGGACATAACTCATTGGTCTTATACTGGTCATCAA
>NW_010943772.1:0-265 GCF_000633955.1 Camelina sativa
AAAATTCTTCTCTATCCCCATTTTGATGGCTATACTATATAGAAGAAGAAACAAAAAAGAAACTAAAATTAAATTAAAATCATGAACAAGTTGTTGGCGGGTGACACAAACCATACCTCAAGGTAGGTGATATATCCATATGGAGAGTTTTTTAGCTGTTCTTTTAAAGGTCAGGACCACATCTTCCTCAAAACTTCACAAAATCTCTAACTTTGAGATAACACAAAATCCATCAACTTTACCTTCTTCATGATTATATAACACC
>NW_010943773.1:0-265 GCF_000633955.1 Camelina sativa
TATGAAACCACTCATAAGCCACACCACTTAACCCGTTCCTCGCGCAACCACTTATAACCGCGTTGTAAGTCACAACGCTCGGCTCAATACCCTTTGAAGCCATTTCCTTGAGAAGGGTATCCAAAAGATTGAACTTTTGCTGTCCTGTCAAAACTGAAGCCATTGTCGTGTACGCGTAAAGATTTGGCTCAATCCCTACCTTAACCATATGGTTCCAAACCCGAAACGCCTCATCATATAACTTCCCTTTCTCAAGAGCACTGAG
>NW_010943774.1:0-265 GCF_000633955.1 Camelina sativa
AAACAATTTTAACCTCATCATATCCCCTAAAAACCTAAGCATGGAACAGTTCATTATATCTTATACTAAACCCTAAACCCAAAATCCTAAACTTTAGATCCTAAACTATAATCAGAAATTTAATTTCATAGCAATTTTAGCAAATGTAGCCAATATGAAGTTTTTTTACTAGAAAACATGAAATTGACCTACCCTAACCTGTAAACCCTGAACTTTAAATTAGACCAAAATTTTGATTTCTTGTATTAGATTTTTTATAAATTTC
>NW_010943775.1:0-264 GCF_000633955.1 Camelina sativa
TCTCCCCAAAGCAATATAACCAAAGCTTTGTTTTTCTTTCTCCCGCACTCTTGAAGAATCAGAAGAGAGTTAATATGGATGAGTTTATTAACCTCAAGGAAACTGAGCTGAGACTTGGATTACCAGGAACAGACAATGTATGTGAAGAAAAAGAGATAGTTTCTTGCTGTAATAACAGCAACAAGAGAGCATTACCAAGTGGTTCCGAGAATGAAATTGAATCATCAACGAGGAAAACCGAAACATCTCCTCCTCGAAAGTGAG
>NW_010943776.1:0-264 GCF_000633955.1 Camelina sativa
CAGGATTAAGAGATTAATACTTGATTCATAAGATAGGAAACCCTACTGTTTCAGGTTCCACTTAAATACACACTTATAATATTAAAACGACAGTGCATTGAAATAACATAACAAGTGAACCCTCTTCTTCACTCTGAAGCTTCTCTTCCTTAAGTCTGACTTTAGCCACTTTCATTGACCTGCTTCTTCTCCCATTGTCTAGCTCTTCTCCCCTTAGTCCTCAACTTCTTCTTCATGAACGCTAAGGGAATTCTCAGCCTATCA
>NW_010943777.1:0-264 GCF_000633955.1 Camelina sativa
TTCTCATGATCACACAACTACAAATACGAGATTTCTATCGGAAAACAAAAACAAATCAGTTAATTAAACTCCAACGGAACATATATATGAATCCATAGATACTCATGTTTAGTTTCTGATCAGCAAAAATAAAAAAAAAATGATGATGAAAAGCGTATTTTAAAGAAGAGATTAATAAACTCCTCCTTTTCTTCAGCCTCATGCAGGTACTTGACCTTACTGGATTTGCATTAAACTTGGAACATAAGAGCACATGAACATCCA
>NW_010943778.1:0-264 GCF_000633955.1 Camelina sativa
TTTCCAGAGATTTGTCCTTCAACCGATTTGAACACTAATCTAATAATAAGATTACATGAGAAAAACATGAGGTGCCCATTATCCACAATCCGAGAAATAGATAAGGTTTTTGCTAGAGCAGCAGTAAAATTACTTCACAGCTTGCGTCTTATGCTGTTGAAGTGAAGATCAAAGAGACTTAAAACTCTAGTTGCCACCAAAAAGCACTCGATTCCACCGATCAGAACTCAACACTCCAGCTGCCAGATAAACGAATTTAGAGAC
>NW_010943779.1:0-264 GCF_000633955.1 Camelina sativa
TTGATATAATGTCATTGATAACAAAGCAGTTGGTAAAGAGTACGAAACTTTGTCATCGTCTTCGATGTCGATGTCTTCAGCTTCATCGGCTTGTACTTCGTCGATGATGGAGGTTGCTAGTAGTGTTGATGATGCGGAGTACAGCGGGGGAGGATCTTCTAGTTATGATCATCGTCATTTTTGGGGTTTCTGAATATTTAGGAAAATCTTCCTAAAGTGCAAGAATGTCTTCCTAGACATCGTGAAATCCTTCCTAAATCTAAA
>NW_010943780.1:0-264 GCF_000633955.1 Camelina sativa
AAGAAACTCATGTTTAGTATTGGGATTTTTATGTTCAGAAGATCCATATACTAGATATTTCCAATAATAATTGTGTTATTCAATAGTATATCTTGAATCATACGTAGCGATGGGTGCAAGGCTCTTATCAAAAGCAAATCTGATCCTTCTAGTCCCCACCTTCTCCTATGTGCAATTTAGCTACTACTCAGTCCTCTGATTGACACATGTCCTTACCTGTCTTTGTTTTTCCATGTCTTAATGAAGCTTAGAAGTTAATTAATT
>NW_010943781.1:0-264 GCF_000633955.1 Camelina sativa
TGATTGGTTTGGGGATAGCACTGACACTGGACTGAGTAGCAGCGAGAAGAAAAATGATGATGACCCCTTTGCAGATGTATCATTTCATCCGAATGAAGAAAAAGAAAGTGCTGATGACCTGTTCTCTGGAATGACTGTCGGGGAAAAGTCCGCTGCTGCTGGTGGTAATCATGTGCCTGAGCTATTTGATATGTTTGGGTCGACTGCAAATCTTGAAGCAGAGCCAAAAGAATCAAAAAACATAAATGATTTGATGGCAAGTTT
>NW_010943782.1:0-264 GCF_000633955.1 Camelina sativa
CTAATTTAGAAGTATATGTGTAGTGCAGGTAACGAAGTTGAGTGTGAGCAGCTTGTATGGACACCTAAAAGGCATGGTCAAAGCATTGCTTTCAACTCGTACATTTGGCGACGTGGCACCATACCAATATGGTGGGGTGCAGAATTGAAGATGACTGCAGCAGAAGCAGAAATTTATGTGGCAAGTAAGGATCCTTATAAGGGCAGTACGGAGTATTACCAAAGATTAAGCAAGCGATATGATACTAGGAATTTAGATGCACCA
>NW_010943783.1:0-264 GCF_000633955.1 Camelina sativa
TAGCCTGAATTTAAGTATTGCACCACGTGTCTTTCCCTTTTGGCACGTGAGGAGCACTCTTAGGCATTTTTTCTTGGCCACTCTTACGCATTTCTCAGGCTCCTTTATCATTATTCACTAGAGAGATATAGGAAGATAACATAAACTAATTATTATTCTACTATTATATAGTAAGAAATAAAAGAATCGAGTGTGATGTAATTTTCAAACGCAACATGAGTCTCGTTCAAGCGATCACTGAATAGCTAAGATGAAATAACTATG
>NW_010943784.1:0-264 GCF_000633955.1 Camelina sativa
TGCTGCAAACCGCCATCTGGAACACGTGCAACCAGACTGACGTAGTAAGAGGAAGGACCGCCAGTTATGCTCACGGTGAAACTCTTTAGGCTATCCAGCTGCAAGTTTTTCCCCTGTAAGAAAAGATAATTGAGAATGCTAAGTTAATTTCATTTGGTATACTAATAATAATAATAATAGTCACACCATATCGATATTACATAGAGCACTCAAAAAATTTTACCTCCAACAAATTGTAACGATGAAGCCCCAACTTAGCATAAA
>NW_010943785.1:0-264 GCF_000633955.1 Camelina sativa
ATTATCACGTTTATCTCAATGGACTATCTAGTGGCATTAGTAATATTGCATTCATGGTGAACTCTGTTAAGGTTGCTAAATGGAATTTAGAAATGTTCATTTGTACACAGGGATTGGTGACCTGTTATGATACTTCCATCTAATTAGGAATCATGTTGTAAGACTTGAGCATTATGTAAATATGTATTGTGTGGAATGTAGATATCAACGAAAGTGTAAAAATTGGTGGTGGTGCAACATCGGCGTCGAAGGCTGTTACTGAAA
>NW_010943786.1:0-264 GCF_000633955.1 Camelina sativa
TTGTATCTGCGATCATCAATTGCAGCGGCGACAGTTGTTATCCAGGGACTATATGATACCAAAGTTTTCGGAAAGGGTCCTCCGTTTCCAGCAGCTTGAGCAACGAAAACACCAGCTTTTACGGCACCAAGAAGTGTAGCATCAAATGGATTTAAGAACGTTGTCTTGGTAGTTGTTGGAGGACTATTTGGACCAACCGAGAGGCTCAGGATATCTACTCCATCATGAACAGCCTGTCATGAAAACCTCATTTAATATCAACTA
>NW_010943787.1:0-264 GCF_000633955.1 Camelina sativa
TTGATTCCCGGCTTTGGTCGCACTAGCTCCCCTCCACCTAAACGGTAATATTCTCTCTTCTTCATCTCTTGTTACTAGTTAGGGTCACTGCCCTTCTAATTTGGGAACTTGCTTGCGTTAAATGGCTCAATGGTATAGAGCTTGTAGCATGAACTGTATTGGTTCGTAATGGAGAACTGTTTTCTTATATGTGTACTCTCTGAACCTTAAAGCAAAGCTCTTGTATGTAGAGCTGTTTGATTCCCGGGTTTGGTCCTCCTTCGA
>NW_010943788.1:0-264 GCF_000633955.1 Camelina sativa
TGGAGAGAAGTAAGATCAATCCCACAAAGATTGATGGCTTGACATGGTATAAAGATCTTGGCCTTCACACCTTTGGAGAGTTTTCGATGGCAATGATCCAAGCCAACAGTGTGATGGAGGATCAGTGCCAGATCGAATCAGGGCCACTGACATTCAACAATACGACCGTTGAAGGCACATTTGTTGGAGTATACGATGGCCATGGAGGTCCAGAGGCATCCAGATTCATTGCAGACAACATCTTCCCCAAGTTAAAGAGTAAGA
>NW_010943789.1:0-264 GCF_000633955.1 Camelina sativa
TTGAGATTTTACGGCAGGAGAACAAGTCTTTCATTTTAAGTTATCCGGAGGTTCTTGTGAAGCGATTGGGAAAAGATAGCTTGGTGTCCAAGGACGGAAACATCCACAAGCACATGAAAAATTTCACTCATCAACATCTTCTTGGCTCAGAGGGTTTGAAGCAAAAGATGATAAGAGATATGGACCGAGTGACCCGCGAACATCTTGAATCTAAGGCTGACAGTGGAATATTAGACGTTAGGGATTCAGTGGCAAGCGTAAGTA
>NW_010943790.1:0-264 GCF_000633955.1 Camelina sativa
TGATTTGAAGCAGTAAACAGCTATGTTACTCTTTCCAGGGTCAAAATGTATAATAATGTCATGCTTTTGACTAATGATAAGAGGTCGGGATGAATTTGGAGTGTTTAGACAACACTTAAATCCGTTTTATCCCAAAACATGCTTAAACCGAGAAAACAGGCTAAAACCGAGAGAAAACATTTATTCGAAGCAGTAAACAGCTGTGTTACTCTTACTTGGGTCAAAACGTGTAAAAATACAATGCATTTGACTGATTATAACAGT
>NW_010943791.1:0-264 GCF_000633955.1 Camelina sativa
CCATGTACCTTGCGACCTTTCTCAATCCTAACAACTGCAGTAAGCACATTCAACAGTCGGCTTAGATGAACTGACTTTTTGTTTGAAATTGATTTGTTTATATTCTTATACAAGTACTCCCACATGACAATTGATTTTTCTGCTTCCAAATCCTCGCATATTCTCTGCAAAACCAAACTCACAACTTCCACGACTGTACCAGGGCCTGCAACGTGATACAAGATTAAACCAGAATAAGAAGGAAATAAGATTCTAAATCGTGAA
>NW_010943792.1:0-264 GCF_000633955.1 Camelina sativa
AATCTCACCATGTTCTGTGCCCATGGTATCAGAGTTCTCGACCTTTGGTCTGCTCTGTACTTTCCTTTCCTTCGTCTTTTCATCCTCAACAGCTAGTTCCACATCTTCCAGTTCTCTTTCAATCAAATCATCCTCATCCATCAAATCCTTTTTCCTTGTCCTTTCACCTAGCAACTTCTTAGCTTTCTCTCGTTTAGCCTTCACCTTATCTCGAAGCAATTTCAAGTCTTTTGGCGATTGGCTGATTGGGACATCACCAGCTTC
>NW_010943793.1:0-264 GCF_000633955.1 Camelina sativa
CAGAGAATTATCAGCATTGAAGGTTGAAACGATTCCATGATGCCACCCAGGACCCACTAAAGGATCTAAAGAGGAGATTAAGAACAAGTCGAGCTGGCAGTCAAATCACTTTTTAAGACAAACGAACCAAACAAAGTTCTGGTGTAAATAAAGCAATGGGGTTTCAATCTTGGAAGTTCTGAAAAAGTAGTACAAAGAGCCATAACAGTTGCAAGATGCGATATAAGGAAAGTATACTTTGGCAGAGACCTAAGACTTGTTGCG
>NW_010943794.1:0-264 GCF_000633955.1 Camelina sativa
AGTATTTTTGAATAAATTATTTGATTGATGAAAAAATATGAGACGATATTTTTTTATATTTTTTTACTTCAACCATCTTTTTTTTATATAAAGGTGAATATTTACATTTTTTTAGAAACAGTAATTAATTGTATATTTTCACATTCATTTTTTATCTTATATAAAATGTAATCATTTTTCTTGTAAAATTACCAACTTAAAATTAAAATATATAAATTATATTATAATTTCGAATTTTATGATATATATATATATAATTTCCTT
>NW_010943795.1:0-264 GCF_000633955.1 Camelina sativa
ATGTAGCGGTCACGCTAGTAGCTAGTTAGCCGTGACAGTGTCCCCGCATGAGTGGTCGTCGGGAACTCACGCATGACAACGCTTGTGGAACCAGAATTATCGACACTCTACACTAGCTAAGACTCAAGAAACAAATTCGAGAGGCTAAGCTAAAATTGAAACACACAACTACAAGTTTAAGCATTGATAAATCAAGCACATTAGCATGAAATCACTGAAGAAAATTAACATGGAATAATCAACAAGAAGCAAGAAAATAAATCA
>NW_010943796.1:0-264 GCF_000633955.1 Camelina sativa
AGCAGAAGCAGCGGTGTTCGATATGGAATATGCAAGGTGGCTGGAGGAGCAGCAGAGGCTGTTAACCGAACTGAGGGTGGCGACACAAGAGCACTTGGCCGAGAACGAGCTTAGGATGTTTGTGGACGCTTGTTTAGCTCATTATGACCATTTGATCAACCTCAAAGCCATGGTCGCTAAGACTGATGTCTTCCACCTCATCTCTGGAGCCTGGAAAACTCCAGCTGAGCGTTGCTTCTTGTGGATGGGTGGTTTTCGTCCATC
>NW_010943797.1:0-264 GCF_000633955.1 Camelina sativa
TATAAGAGTTTGAGATGGATGTGGAGAGTTTAAAAGCCGATAATACCAAATTTGTCCCAAAACAGGCTTCAACCAAGAAAACATTGCTTAGTAGCTGAAAACAGCTATGTTAGTGTTTCTGGTGTTAAAATGTATCTTAATCCAATGGTACTGACTAATTATAAGAGTTTGAGATGGATTTAGAGAGTTTAAAAGCCACTTATACCCATTTTGTCAAAAAAAAGGTAAAACCAAGAAAACATTGCCTAGAAGCTGTAAACAGCT
>NW_010943798.1:0-264 GCF_000633955.1 Camelina sativa
GACTAAAGATTGGTTCTTCGCTTTCCTTTAGAATGAAAGTAGCTATGAAGCCCCTACCTACAACTTACTTTGTTTGATTCAAAAGGCGAACAGCCCCCCCAACTAGTAGTCGTATGGGGTGGGGTTCTTGTGGTAAGCTGCCTTGGATATGAGAAATTCCTAAAAAAAGGCAAAGTCCGCTATTAGACGAAGATCTTCCTATCAATAGATAGGAATTAGTGTTCGATATAGGGGATAGGATCTATCTGCTCTCTCTAAAAAAAA
>NW_010943799.1:0-264 GCF_000633955.1 Camelina sativa
CCAAGTTATTTTGGGTGGAGATACTGCAGTATTTTTCTTCTCTTTCAGCTCCACACATGGCTTTTTCAGTGACTCCGCAAACAGCAATTTCTTGTACAAAAACATGTTGCAAGCCATAATTTCCAAAACAGAAGACTGACACTGATATTTCACAAACAATTTAGAAATTTCTTTATTGCCTAAACTTCCAACCGTCGAATCTTTTAGCTTAGACGCTTGTGATATAATGTTGGAAAGTTGCTGCCACAACTTTTTTGATGCCTT
>NW_010943800.1:0-264 GCF_000633955.1 Camelina sativa
TGATCGAGTGACTGATCGAGTGGAATCTACAGAGACTGATAAGCCTATCAGATACATCCCTCCACCATATAAACCACCTATGCAATTCCCAAGACGTTTCAAGGAACAAATGCTTAGGAAAATCAAGGAAGAGCTTGAAAAGAAGGATTTGATGGCTATACAACATGAGGTTACTGTTGAAAAGAAAGAGGAAGAGAGAGGGCCTGCTTTGGAACACTATGATCTATATCCTCTCTACAAAGGTATGCTACTTGACATATCCAA
>NW_010943801.1:0-264 GCF_000633955.1 Camelina sativa
ACCCGCGGGCATTTCTGCCCCCCTGTCCGCCATTTCCTCCAGGAACGTGCATGGACCCTCCACGGTGTGACTCTCCCGAAAATAACGATCCGTGGCCTCCAAGTGGAGTATGTACTGGCGTAACCTCTCTATTCGGTCCCTGTAGATCGGAATTTCCGCAACATGCAGATTCTCCAATTCGCCCAGCGGCTCATAATCGCCCTCCGGCAGGTCGGGAAACAAGGTCCTGACGACCTCCCCCTCACATCGATCACGATCGGTGAG
>NW_010943802.1:0-264 GCF_000633955.1 Camelina sativa
AAAAAAAAAAAAAAAGAGAAATATTACGTAGGTAAAGAATGATACAATGATTAACAAATACTGTAGCAAAACATAAAACGGAAAACATACTCGCCACCCTCGAAAACACTTAAACTACAACACCAGAAAGAAAAAAAGAGAGAAGCGTTCTCTCAGCCATGGGCTCATCTCAAAACGACGGCGTAGACCAACCTCTCCTCCAGCGTCAACTATATCTATCGACGACGGAATCAAGCAACGGCGAGCTCGAAACCGTCCTCTCCG
>NW_010943803.1:0-264 GCF_000633955.1 Camelina sativa
ATTCTCTGCGTATTTTTACAGCTATTATGCAAGTACGAACCGAAGTCAGTCTTGAGATTTCTGGAAACCTTTGACAGCTACAGGGTGGAACACTGTCTACGTCTGTGCCAGGAATATGGAATTGTAGATGCAGCAGCATTCCTCTTGGAGAGGGTGGGTGATGCAGCAAGTGCTTTGTCACTTACACTCTCTGGACTCAATGAAAAATATGTTGAACTTGAAAATGCAGTGGATTACCTTATAACACAAATGAAATTGAGTGCT
>NW_010943804.1:0-264 GCF_000633955.1 Camelina sativa
CTAAGAAGCAAGCTAGCTGAAGATGAAGAGGTAGACGAGAGGTTCATGAACCAAGATGGAGGAAGAACTCCGTCTCGGTTTAAGGCCTTTTGTGCAATCCCTGGCCGTCCCAAGAAGATGTTCAGCAAGTTTTTGTCCATCAACAGAAACTCCAACGTCAAAAACTAAATTTACAAAACTGTTATTTAGGTATCTTAGAGTAAAAGAAAGAAAATGTTAAAACCTCGCTTCACTCTTTGTAACTTCATTGAAATCTCCAAGATG
>NW_010943805.1:0-264 GCF_000633955.1 Camelina sativa
TTAAAAAGAAAACAACAGAATATTGCTCACAGCAAACACTTTCAAATAAATTCTACCCCTCGCATTATTGAGAACTTAAAAGTTCAGAAGCTAATTTCCGTAGGCAGATAGTGTTGAAAAATCATTGAACATCCTGCAATTCTATATCCAAAGCAGGATTCGAATATGATGAAGCACCAAGAACCATGATACCTGACTGGGTTATTAGGGCTTAACTAATTACTTACAGTCAAAAGGAGCGACTTACAATCTTGCCTATCTGAA
>NW_010943806.1:0-264 GCF_000633955.1 Camelina sativa
CCAACGGGAAACAAATTGTAATGAATCATTCCTACCAGCACTTTCTTGTCTGGTGATAGAACAACGTGCTGCCATTCCGTCACAGCAGTGTCAGGTGGACACATAGGACTATTACAAATGGATCTGAACTTAATCTCTCTAACTTGGCCATCATATTCTTGGGCAGTATGCCACGGCTCAATCTAAAAGATAACAAACAAACAACAATGAAGTTCCTGAGAAGTTGTGTCTAAAGAGTGCAGCTTTAAAACATGTAAGCAATGC
>NW_010943807.1:0-264 GCF_000633955.1 Camelina sativa
TATATATATACTATTCCCCAATCTTTGAAAAGTAGTCTTGATCATTAAATTCTCTTTCCCCAATCCTTGATTATTGAATCTTCCTTTCTTCTTTGATTGGCTTAGAGCTTGGTATATTGATCATACCAAAGTGGTAGTGATTGATTGCTTACCCCGAACACAAACCAAACGTATTTGACTCGAAAAGAAGAAAATGAATTCTAACAACTGGCTTGGCTTTCCTCTTTCACCAAACAACTCTTCTTTGCCTCCTCATGAATACAA
>NW_010943808.1:0-264 GCF_000633955.1 Camelina sativa
GACTGACTGTTAGGAGTGTTGTTTGATGCCATAGGATAATCAGACTTAAAGAAGGAAGAAAGTTAACTAAGGAAGAAGCTTAAAGAAGAAAGAAGCATAAAGAAGGAAGAAGCTTAAAGAATGAAGAAGCTTAAACGGGATGGAAGAAGCTTAAGGAAAGGAAGAAGCTTAAAGAAGGAAGAAGCTTAAAGACGATGGATGTAAGAAGCTTAAAACGATGGGTGTAATATTCTGAAGGTAAGAGGATCATTAAATCAAAAGTAT
>NW_010943809.1:0-264 GCF_000633955.1 Camelina sativa
CTCAAGTTCCTAAATTGGGCGAACCCACATCAGTTCTTCACTCTCCGTTGCAAATGCATCACTCTCCACATCCTCACCAAATTCAAACTCTACAAAACAGCTCAAACCCTCGCGGAAGATGTCGCAGCCAAAACCCTAGACGACGAAGACGCTTCCCTCGTCTTCACATCGCTAAAGGAGACTTACGATTTGTGCGATTCGACTTCCTCTGTTTTCGATTTGGTAGTGAAGTCTTACTCTCGTTTGAGTTTGATTGATAAGGCT
>NW_010943810.1:0-264 GCF_000633955.1 Camelina sativa
TTTAGTTTTACACGAATGCTTTGTGGCATTATTGTTGCAGTAGAATCGCAAAAATATGAAACTAATACAGTTTGAAGGTTACAAAAATATTTAAAATCACTTAATATGGTTCTTTTGCACATAATATAATGTATAATGATTGGTTACAAAAATTGTAATTTTATTCTGTAAATGTAATAGGAAAGATAAAAAAAGATTATTATAAAAAGTTATTTAATCTTCTATATAAAGTTTGAAAAATCAACCAAGCAGTGAGGATATGGG
>NW_010943811.1:0-264 GCF_000633955.1 Camelina sativa
TCAGATAATTTTGGTAGTAAACTTCAAAAGTCTTAAATCAAAGCTAAATGGTTTAATCTCCAAATTAGTTTCAAAAGTCTTACTGTGTAATACTGTGCATTTGTGCTATATGTAGTGTAACCGACCATATTTTTCTATAAAATTAGAAACATCATGTTACGGAAGAAGCAAAAATGCCAGGTTCGAATCTATTATCTATGACGAACATGAAAAGAACAATCATCAAGAGTAGTGTGTAGGAATAACTAGAAATGTGAGCAGCAT
>NW_010943812.1:0-264 GCF_000633955.1 Camelina sativa
TGACACCCACCACATTTCAAGGAGGCTCCAGACTTTGAACCCTTTCTACAATCATAAATAACAATCACAAATTAACAACCTTTTCAGCATCTGGTGTCCAAAAAAATAGGAGAAATTAACTAAGAATGATTTTGAAATAAAGGACATCTGTCAAAGCTTCACCTCATTTATACTATTAGGTACACCGAAAGGGGGAAAAAGGAAAGCGTAAAAGAATGAAGGTACTAACCCGTTACACTTGGAGCAGAGAGTATTCCTAGAAAG
>NW_010943813.1:0-264 GCF_000633955.1 Camelina sativa
AACATGTCATGCTGATTGAAAATGGTCAAAAGTGTGCTACAACTTTGCTGTCCAAACATAGACTTGTCCTCCACCTGTGGCTCCTGCAAGCGTCCCAACATTACGAGGATGACAATGGATTCTGCACGGTATAGCTTTCATCAGAGGGTTTTGCAGTTCCATCACTGTTCGCTTTAGTTTTGGATTTATCACATCAATCTTCCTTGACAAATTGCCGACATAGATGTGTGAATCATCCCACCCCCACACTCCCCTGCAATCAAA
>NW_010943814.1:0-264 GCF_000633955.1 Camelina sativa
TAGAGGGAAAAGACTCAGGTGGTGGCAAATGAAGCCGATACATTATTATGTTTCATTGCAATATTTCGTATTTACTAAGTTTATGGATCAAAAAACGAGATTCGAGTTTCTTTCTGCATTATGTGATAGTATTGTGCCGTTTCTAACTTACTTCTCCCATCTGCAAATCTTCACAGTTGGGAGGCTGCCTCTGATCTTGAACATGACTTTGCTTCTTATAATCTGACTGTGTGATGATTAGTTGATTGGATTCTTAATGAAGAA
>NW_010943815.1:0-264 GCF_000633955.1 Camelina sativa
ACCCATGGTTAGGGGTATCCTAAGTAAGTGCTGATGCAGATAGTTGCAGTTTCTCAGTTATTCTCTCTCATGAAGCAAATGGTATCAGTCTCATCGCCTCTATGCATCTGCTGACCTCTTCCATGGACCTCTTCTGTTATTATATATACCAATTCTTTCTCTAGTACCGAATTGCTTTATTCGGCCTAGAGAGGCTCAAAAAGCAGCAGATGAAGCTAAAGCTAGGTTTGGACACATTGATGGAGATCACCTCACATTGTTGAA
>NW_010943816.1:0-264 GCF_000633955.1 Camelina sativa
TATTTGAATTCGATTCATTTCCTCATTAACTCATTTCATTTTAAAAAATAATTAAAAATTTCCAAAATTGATTTATCCATTTCCAAATTCCAATATAGTCAGCAAGCTTAATAAGACCTGTTTCTTTCTGTATTGCTCCAATGCAACGACTAAAACCAAAAACAAAAAAAACTGTAAAAACAATTTTTTATAAATTTGTAAAAAAATCGTTAATAAATAAGATAATCCAAGTCGGCTTTTATTTTTCACTATAAATTAGCCTTT
>NW_010943817.1:0-264 GCF_000633955.1 Camelina sativa
AGCAGATTTCGATTTGCTCGGGTTTTTTTTCGCAAAAGTGTAACGCAAACCAAAAATCTTTGCTAAAATAGAAAGTTACCTGTCGGGAGAGCCTTCACGATTTGCCCTGAATTCTTCAAAGGCAAAAGATAAGAAGCGGTACGGGTAATTGTTTATCAGCTCAAACCTAATTAGGAAATTAATATGCCAACCTTTTCAGCGAAACCTCATGAGGTTCAGCGTGATTGGTTTGTGATCGACGCAGAGAACAAGGTTCTCGGACGG
>NW_010943818.1:0-264 GCF_000633955.1 Camelina sativa
AGCTCCAGCTACTGTGGATGAAATCTCCTCAACAGTACCTGTAAGTGAGTCAGAACCCAACAGTGGAAACCCGGCCGACGAGGCGACCTCAGATCCGTCGACGGTAAAGCTTCCCCCGAAGGCTACAGACAACCCCACCAGCAAACCCGACCTTCCATGGAAGAATCTTGTCAATGGAAGCTCGATTAAGATGCACAAACAAGGTACTCCTTTCACCCTTGAATCTGGCGAGGCGTGTGTTACAATACCGAACGCAGTGATTGA
>NW_010943819.1:0-264 GCF_000633955.1 Camelina sativa
AAAAAATAATTATAATCATGAGATCGTCGTCATGGATGTTGGTTCCTTTTATTGCTGGAATCTTATTGTTTTATTACTTTTGTTATTTGGTTGTTTAACTCGTTGGTTAGTAAACAAACATTCATGTTCTATTGTTTAGTTACTCTAAGTTAGAGTCTCTAACCTATTAAGAGTGTCTACTTATTAGTGTCTTCTCCTGCTTTATAAGTTTATAAAATGCGGATCATAAAGACTAAACTAAATTTATATAATTGTTTGGTTGTT
>NW_010943820.1:0-264 GCF_000633955.1 Camelina sativa
ATCAATGTTTCCTCTCGGTTTTAGCCTGTTTTCTCGGTTTAAGCCTCTTTTCGGAAAAAACAGGTTTAAGTGTTGTCTAAACACTCCAACTTCAACCCAAACTCTTATAATTAGTCAATGGAATTGGATTGTTACATATTTTGACCCTAGGAAGAGTACCATAGCTATTTACTGTTTCGAATAATTTTTTTCTCTCGGTTTTAGCATGTTTTCTGGTATTAAGCCTGTTTTGAGACAAAATGGGTATAACTGGTGTCTAAACAC
>NW_010943821.1:0-264 GCF_000633955.1 Camelina sativa
TTTAACTTTTCGAATGCTCAAAACCTTTGTATAATGTTATCCACAACCATATTTTGTAAACCTCTCACTATATTCTGTCTACTTGTTTAATTTTGACTAATCTATGACTTCTTATTTTTGTATATTGATAGGATTTGCAATGGATAACCTCATCAACATCCCCTCCTCTAGTGGTGTCACGGCTTCCAAACATTAATTCATTTGATGATTCGAACAAGCGTTCTTCCGAGGCAGATGTTGGTCCTGGTACTGGTCCAAGTAACG
>NW_010943822.1:0-264 GCF_000633955.1 Camelina sativa
CTCAGCTATCATTATTTCAACCTCTGCAACCTTACGATCATCCACATCATTCATGTAAATATTCACATCACCCGTCATCGCTGCACAAAAGCTCCGGTTACTTATATACAATGACTCAACTTGAAAAAGATATACAGAGAAGAAACACAAGAGAACATCCAAGCTCATCTAAATAGACTTCTTTTTTAACAACCTATTCACCAATGATCTAAACCACTAACAAAGAAGCAGTCTTGTAGATATGTTCTCATTTCCAGAGACTAT
>NW_010943823.1:0-264 GCF_000633955.1 Camelina sativa
GTCATAGACAAGAAGCTTCTCATCTCTGCTGAAATAGTAAGCTCTCAGTGGCACCAAGTTCTCATGATCCATCGCACCAACCAATTCAATCTTCTCCCTAAACTCTTTATCAGCCATCATCACATCCTTCAGCCTCTTCACCGCAACAACCGTCACCGCGTCAAGCACCGCCTTATACGCCGTCCCAAACGTTCCTTTCCCCAAAACCTCCGCTGAAGCTCTCAGCAAGTCTTCAAGATCGAAAACTTTAGTCGCGTTACCGAA
>NW_010943824.1:0-264 GCF_000633955.1 Camelina sativa
GAGATATCATCACGACCAAAGCATTTAGCAGTATACCTCTTTGGATGGCCGAGCTAAGACCCTCCCTACTTTTTCCAGCATGCGACTAAACCGCGAACCTGCCACAGTCCCAGAGGATTTCAACTTTTTCACCCCGTCAACTGCCTTTTCTTTCGAGGAGCCAGCCATATCCTAGAATAAGGGAAATCTTTTCTAAATTCCATATTTTAAATTATTCTTAGCGGTGATAAGATAATGGTTTTCTGGTATAGACCTGTATTGGCG
>NW_010943825.1:0-264 GCF_000633955.1 Camelina sativa
GGGAAGAGGCAAAAGGAGGGATCTAAATGTAACCTTCTATTCACAAAGTTAATCTTGGTCAACTTATTACGACACCAAACCAAATGATCCCTAGTCAATTTGGACATATTCAAGACCCTTGTCACAAGTTTCATGTCCACTTGTGAGAAGAAGTAAAGCACATGATCTTCTGCTGTATCTTCTTCCTTGTGCTTTTGGAATCTTCTTATAATACATCTCTCACTCTTCAACACATCTTTCAACCTTTTCTCCTTCTGCAACCAA
>NW_010943826.1:0-264 GCF_000633955.1 Camelina sativa
TAAGGAGATTGAGGAACAAAGACTAACTTCCACGGCAAGATCCTCTTCCAGCTTGTTTTGTTCTAAGTCCTCCACTTTGTTTCCTCTCAGGATCTAAACTAAAAGCGATCATACTCCGACATGCCATTACTTCCGGTAATAATTAAGTAAGGAAAAGAAAAGAAAAACTCAAAAACCCAGAAAAAAAAAAAAAACGAAAAAGTTTGGGTTTTTTTCTTCTTCTTCTTCACAAGATACTCCAAGCTTCAAGCTTTAAGATTCCAG
>NW_010943827.1:0-264 GCF_000633955.1 Camelina sativa
TTGTATATTGAAACCAAATCTTGTAAGAATAATTAATTTCTTTGCTACGGTTATAGTTGGACTATATATATCGTTTGTTTTGAAGTTTTTAGTTACTTTGTTTATTAATGTTACGCTGTATCATACATTCTTGCCACACACCCATGCCAGCCTTAAATTATTTAACCGGACAACCATCAACAATTACTCCTCTAGCGGTTGGACACTTAGCTAGATCACAGTGTTCACCTCTTGTTCCCCACCAATCCAAACTCTTCTCCTCCA
>NW_010943828.1:0-264 GCF_000633955.1 Camelina sativa
TCAAGATTCCCTCTTCAGATTGTTTTCTGAGGTGGAACTGGAGGAGCTGTGCTTGAACCAGTCCTTGGCACAGAAGAGAGCTTCCAAGGTCACATGTCGAAGGGAGCTCCTGTAGTTGTCCATCTTTTTCACCTCCGTGTCAAACACAGAATCTGGAGAGACGGTGCAAAAGGGTAGGGACAAAACGTCAGCCGCCATCTTGGAGAGGGTAGGGTATTTGGTTCGGTTCAGGCTCCACCAGCGTAGAACCTCAAAGTCCTGTGA
>NW_010943829.1:0-264 GCF_000633955.1 Camelina sativa
AGGATTATGAGGCCGGTGGTGCTGGAGTCCCGGGAAGGGGAATTGCAACAGGTTTGAGCCGGAAAAGGCATGTTTGCTAGATACATAAGTTCACGAGAAGCCTTCATGGCAGGATAATCTAATCGTTGCGACGATTTGGATTACGTTCATTGGAGATGGACAAGGTTGCTAGATTCAAGGTTTTGGTAAGCTTGTTGAGGGAAACAAAACAANAAAACAAGTGGTTTGAGTTGGCGGCTTGCAAAGCATTCGATGCGGTGAATC
>NW_010943830.1:0-264 GCF_000633955.1 Camelina sativa
TTCCAAGGAACTGCAAGCCGAGTAACCTTATAGGCTCGTAATCCCTGCCAAACACAAAATGTTAAAGTATGTGACTGATATTGTGTTTGCCTCATAATATAGAGGGAAAAAGCTGGGTAACATAACAAAAAGTTACCTCTGCAGAAGATTGACAAAAATGTGACATCCACCGATAAGATTGACTTGTTCAAGAAAATAAACAAGGACTGATGTTTGAGAAATGGCACGGATAATCATATGCAGAACATCTTCGATACATGCTAC
>NW_010943831.1:0-264 GCF_000633955.1 Camelina sativa
CATCTATTAACGAATGACACATCCTTTAGTTTTTTCTTTTTGGTATGAATTGAGTTGTAGTTCAAAGTAGCACTCGTCGGGTACTCAAAATTTGTAACAGAGCAATCGTATTCAATTTTTTTTTTGTTGGTATATGTTAAAATATACGAGTTTAGAGGAAATCTTTAGATTTGGAAGTACACGAGACAAGCAAACAAAATAAAGTGGGAAAGAAAGGAAATATAATTATAAAAGTTTCAACAAGAGAATGATGAAAGAATTGAA
>NW_010943832.1:0-264 GCF_000633955.1 Camelina sativa
AAATTGACAACCTCTAGAAAGGGCCTTTTTCCCAAAAGATTCCTAATAGAAATTTCGTCGATATTGAATACCTTATTGACTTTGAGACTACTAGTAGCAACGAAGTTGACTCGACCAGTTTACAACTTCGAAAGAAGGAGAGCGGAGATCTTTCTTTCAATCGAAGGGTCATGGGTTTTTTCATAGGCACCGGACTGAGGTATGAAATGAAGGACTTGTTTCACTCGCTTCGGGCTCAAGCTTAGATAAAAGAGTCCAATGAGC
>NW_010943833.1:0-264 GCF_000633955.1 Camelina sativa
TTGTGGTTAGGTGGCTAGTGGGTATGAGACCACTAGTTGTAGTTTATCTATTATATTTTATTTATTATTATTTTTTTTTTAAAGGGTCGGTCGTTTCATTTTGGTATCAGAGCCCTTACGGTTCTAGGTTTGGGTTCACTAGGTTTCTGTTGTAGATGTTTGGGATTTGCATGCCTTGATTAACTATGTGAGTCAGCCGATTGTGTGATTCCACGGTGACGCGGTGTAGTGACCCTCACCAAGGGGTAAATTCCAAAATGAAAA
>NW_010943834.1:0-264 GCF_000633955.1 Camelina sativa
AAAAAAAAAAAAAAAAAAAACTAAAAAAAGAAGTGTTGGTGGCGGGGGTCGAACCCCGCATTCACATGATGTTAAATGTGCCCTAAACCACTAGACTACTTTAACATATTCGAAATTTTAAGTTAACATATCATATATATAAATTTTCGAAAATGTGTGACTATATATCAGTTCGGTTTAGCGATTCCGTTACTGAAGTTAACGTCTGTTTAGTCTGTATGTTCGATTCAACCAATCTTTAAAAGATAAGGTTTTATTTGACAC
>NW_010943835.1:0-264 GCF_000633955.1 Camelina sativa
GTTATAATTACTTTGATGTACCTTCATATTTGTCTGGTTGCTGTGTCCATACATGCTCTTGTTTATATCAACCACACTCGCGGCATTGGTTTTCTATGTTTGATCTGTTTTAACGTATAACTTCAAGCACTCGAGAATCACACCCTTGTTGGACATTAGTACTAATTTGCATTTCTTTTGTCCTCATCATGTACGTTTTCTTCCACACCGTAGCCTCCTTTTTACACAATAGACATTGGGCTTCACATTAATCTTAATTACATA
>NW_010943836.1:0-264 GCF_000633955.1 Camelina sativa
GAGAATTTTGTGGACAGCAAAGTGAGGACGAGTCATACGTGTGTTATGTTACCACCTTTGGTCATTGTCCTCTTTTCTATGTCTCTTCGTTACTTCTCAGCCTCACGTCTTTAAAAGAACACATGAGCTGCAACTGCAATTTTGGACCCACTCTGCTTCAAGGAATGGATTCGATCTCTATTTGATCCCCATTTATTAATATTTCTCCAAAACTAAATAGCTACCTAAAATATAAATTTCACCAACTAAAGAGGAAACACTTTC
>NW_010943837.1:0-264 GCF_000633955.1 Camelina sativa
TTTCTTTAATGGGAAGGTAAATTTTGCTTATTTTTTTAAACCAAAAATTTCTTCAGTTTGGAATAGGTAAAATTAATATGTTGACCCAAAAAAAATGTAAGATTAATATATTGCATATACTCTTTCTAATATTGTATTTTAAATTTTATTGTAGTATTTTTAGATTTTTTTATTTATTTTATGTTTTTATCTTTGATTTGAGATTCATATATTACTATGATTATAATTTTCTATTATTTCTCTAATTATGTCAAATTAATTTTC
>NW_010943838.1:0-264 GCF_000633955.1 Camelina sativa
AATCTTTGTTGAATCCCACAAGTAATCCTCTAACACCTTTTTGGTATTTTGAATTACATAACGTCATCACAATACTCTCTCTCATCAACATTTACATTCCCTATATATTAACAGTTTCTCTTTAGTCATTACCATCCACAAAACTCATTCTAAATCAAAAGAACATACGAAAAAGCACCATACAGACGAAAAGATGAAGCGATTCATTGTTCTTGCGCTTTGCATGCTTATGATTCTTGAAACCACAAAAGGTTTAGATTTCCA
>NW_010943839.1:0-264 GCF_000633955.1 Camelina sativa
TTTGAAAATACTCAGAAAACAATTTTTTGAAACTTGTTTATGTTGTCAAGAAAATTTCATATATAATAAACAAAGAGGTGTAAGACATAGAGATGTGAAATAAAAATGTGTAAAAATTAATAGATGTGATCTTTGAAACATGGAGGTGTAAGACATAGAGATGTGAAATAAAAATTTGTAAAAATTAATAGATGTGATCTTTGAAACATAGATGTATAACAAAGAGGTGTAAACATAGAGGTGTGAAATAAAAAAGGTGTAAAA
>NW_010943840.1:0-264 GCF_000633955.1 Camelina sativa
TCATGGTTTTCCTCCGGGGTACAAGACAAATACTGGTGGCTATAAGGTAAATAATATGAATCCATCGTCTTTCAACCCTCGTATGCAGAATACTCAGTTGCAACCTCGTATGCCTCAAAGTCAACCGAGAATGCCTTATGATCCTATTCAGAAGGCGAATACTGTTGCTAACGTCTATGCAGAGCAGGTTCCATATTCTTTGATTGGTTCTTATCCATATGCAGCACCACCTGAATCAGTTCCTGTTTCTGCTATGACCTCTAG
>NW_010943841.1:0-264 GCF_000633955.1 Camelina sativa
AAAAAAGCCTATGACAAATGATCTAGAAAGTATGAGTAAACACAGTTTGAGTCAATTCTGAGTCTGTCTCTAGTTAAAGGTTCTATCTTTCTTGTACCACCCACCAATGATGTCTCTCAGCTGGTTCGTTTTGTCTATGTTGTCAAAACAGATAGGAATTTTCTGCATGCCACCTTCCTCTATGATACCTCTGCATAACCATCCAGGAATGACCGTGCTAAGCAAGCTCGTTTATGGTTCAATGCATGTGAAGTCATATGATTG
>NW_010943842.1:0-264 GCF_000633955.1 Camelina sativa
AAGCTTAAGGAACGTGGTGATAGAGTCTTTTTATTACCACCAGGTGCTTCTCCTTCTTTAGATTTGGTGGGGCATCTTATAAAAGGCGGAGAAGAAGAAGTTGAGAAAAACTGTGATGATTCTGTCCCATTAAAGAAGACTGAAAAGGTTTTGGCAGATGAGAACGATTTAGGATCGAATTCAGCTGATGATGATGTTGCTGGTCCAAAGAAAAGGTGATTCACGCTTTCTCTTTGTGGTTCTTTCTAGTGTGCTTCATATTAA
>NW_010943843.1:0-264 GCF_000633955.1 Camelina sativa
GTGTTTGTTCCATGAAATGAATCATATTAGGCTCCGTTCCTAGTTCAATTGTCTTAGGAAAAACAGAAACCATAGTTAGTGGTAAAAACAGAAAACTATGCATTTCAAATCAGATTCTAAAACTGAAGTAAATTGAATCATAAAACTAGAGCTAACTAATAAAATTTTTATCGACCTAAGTGAAATTATATTGATTAAATCAGAACTGATGATTGAATGAAACCTGCAAAACGTTAACAGAGGTACTTACCATCTCATCCCAAC
>NW_010943844.1:0-264 GCF_000633955.1 Camelina sativa
CATTCAAAATTAATTAGCTTGTTTTACATTGATTAATTTTTTCTTATACAAGTATATTTCTATTCTTATATGAATCTCATTATTTTAAATATAAATTCATTCACCTTAACTTTGTCCTGTTGAATTGTGTAAAAATTAGATTTTGAATGAAAAATTCAAGATTTAGTCATTTGTTGACAAACAAAGATTTAGAATTTTGATAGACTCTACAAATGTTGTGATCATGTTAATGACCAACTTTAAAACCATCTTATTATATAAATA
>NW_010943845.1:0-264 GCF_000633955.1 Camelina sativa
CTCTTTCTAGGGTCAAAATATGTAACAATCCAATACATTTGACTTATTGTAAGACTTCTGGTTGAATTTGGAGTGTTTAGACACCACTTTTACCCATTTTGTCCCGAAACAGGCTAAAATCGAGAAAACATTGATTCGAAGCAGTAAACAGCTTTGTTACTGTTTCTAGGGTCAGAATGTGTGACAATCCAATGCAATTTACTAATTGTCAGAGTTAGGAATGAATTTGGAGTGTTTAGACAACACTTAAACCCGTTTTATCTA
>NW_010943846.1:0-264 GCF_000633955.1 Camelina sativa
TCTTGTGACTATAGAAAGATATGATTTTCTTTAATTGAATATCAAAGTATATATTCTCTTTTAGTTGAACATTCTATCTCTAGACCCAAATAACACTAATTTAATATAATTTCCATTTAGTATATGACAAATATATATTTTTGTAGTTAATTAAATTACAGTACAACCTCTGTAAATTAATAATGTTGGGACCAAGACAATTTATTAATTCATACTGATATTAATTTATCTATAAATTAATAATTATTATTTTACAGTGTAAAT
>NW_010943847.1:0-264 GCF_000633955.1 Camelina sativa
TTTCTATAACATGAAACTTTCCAGACTTGACATCAAAACTCATTATAATGTCAACATTGATCAAGGCTGGCTTTGTAATAAGAACACCGTTGATGCATCGCCCATTATTGTAACGATCGAACAGGAAGATGCTTATTGTTGATCTTGATGGTTCTCCATGTTTTTTTAGCTGATCCCAATTCTAGAACTCGAGACACTCATCAAAAGCTTTACCACGAGCACGAGGCATGCATACGTAGTTAGTAGGGTTAAAACCCTAATTCC
>NW_010943848.1:0-264 GCF_000633955.1 Camelina sativa
TTGTAAATATATGGTCCCATCAATAATATAAATTAATAATTATATAATATTATCTAAATATATGTATATATCTACACATTAATTTTTCTTAGAGTTAATTTTTTATATTTTTACTATATAAAAATCTTTGAGTGCTATCTTCAAAATCATGATAATTGTTATTTTCATTGTAATTGGTTTTATAAAAATATTACTTATAAAGATTAAATCTTATTTTTAATATTTTTTAACCAAATTAGGAAAGTCTCTGTACAAATTAATAAT
>NW_010943849.1:0-264 GCF_000633955.1 Camelina sativa
TCTTGCCTTGAAGAGCATTGACACTATCTACAAGTAAAAAACACAAACTCGAAAAAATAATCCAAGAAAACAAATAAATAGGAAGATATCTTTTCTTACCTTGATAATCACGTTCGATTAGATCCAAATTACTCAAACCACTACCATCATCCTAAAAAGATACCAAGATGCATAACAAACTATTAAATTAATTCTGCCCTTTTTATATGGTTAATAGATAAATAAAAAGACATGTTCCCATTCTTTTTATTGTTTGTGTTTACC
>NW_010943850.1:0-264 GCF_000633955.1 Camelina sativa
GGCCGAGGTTCCTGGCTTCGGATCTAGGGGAGAATCAAACGATGGAGACGGAGTTTGAAGGGATTCAAACGAGCCGTTCGAGAGATACTCTGGGATGCCACGAACGGTTCAATCGGACAGTACGGACGCGGGACGAGCGGGTGGACGTTTTCGAGGGAAACGGTAACGGGAACGACTTGAGATGATTCGAGGGGACTCGAGAAAGATGAAAGAGGATAGATGGAAACGAGATGAGGGGAAGTACGGATGGATCGATTGACGACA
>NW_010943851.1:0-264 GCF_000633955.1 Camelina sativa
TGTTTTAATACAATTGATTAATACAACTTAGTGGAGAAATAAAGTTATGCATAAATTATAGGGGGAATTCATATGATTTCAGTTTTATATTATGTGAGTTAAATGTGAAAATTAATTGTTTTTAAATTTGTGTTTTAATATAAATATTTTTTTTTGTTAAAATTGCATTGCCAAGTAGACCAATAAGGAGAGAGTGAAACCTTACTTTTATATATATGAAGAAGATGAGAGAATGAAAGAGTGATAGACTAAGAGAATAAGATA
>NW_010943852.1:0-264 GCF_000633955.1 Camelina sativa
TGTGAATAAACTAAGGGAAAACAAGGTAAAATATATGAACATCATGAATCAATATTTTCTCTTCTTTTTAGCTTGTTTTCTCTGTTTAAGCCTGTTTTGGGATAAAACGGGTAGAAGTGTTGGCTAAAAACTCCAAATTCATCCTGAACTCTTACAGTTAGTCAAATGCATTGGATTGTCACACACCCTGACCCTAGACACAGTAACAAAGCTGTGAACTGCTTCGAATCAATGTTTTCTTGGTTTTAGCCTGTTTTGGGACAA
>NW_010943853.1:0-264 GCF_000633955.1 Camelina sativa
AATCTTTTTGCGAATGCTTTCAGGGCGGAATTCTTCCAGGGGAATCGGCCCAATGATGCCCAAATGGTTGCGTGTGGGCGTCAAAAACACTGGAATAGCGCCCATCATCGTGATGGAATGCAGAATCGACTTGTGGCAGTTGCGATCTACCACCACGATGTCGCCCGGTGCGACGTTGGCGTGCCACACCATTTTGTTGGACGTTGACGTGCCGTTGGTCACGAAAAAGCAGTGGTCTGCGTTGAAAATGCGGGCGGCGTTGCG
>NW_010943854.1:0-264 GCF_000633955.1 Camelina sativa
GGGGAACTTCTTCGCCAGATGCATATTATTTGTAATGGGTTTTCTCTAGTCCTCCATCATGCCTACAAATTCATGTTGACAAAATCAATGCATCAATAAAAAAAGATGTGTTCACATAACAAAATACAAACCAAGAACACTAACTCAATGACTCATTACAACACATTTACATGATTTTCTAAATTTGCCAAATTGAATTTCTAACAAGATCTATTTGTCAACAGAGAAGACGATAGACTATTGTAAAATGTAAAGGAACAACAA
>NW_010943855.1:0-264 GCF_000633955.1 Camelina sativa
TACTAGGAAAACGAGTAGATTATTCCGGACGCTCGGTCATTGTAGTTGGTCCAAGTTTAAAATTAAATCAATGTGGTTTACCATATGAAATGGCGACTGAACTTTTTCAGCCTTTTATAATTCGTGAATTAATTAATCAAGGTTTAGCCAGTAATATGAAAATTGCTAAGAATTTAATTCAGCAAAATCAGAGTATAGTTGATTCTGTCTTAGAAAAAGTTTTAAAAAATCATCCAATATTTTTAAATCGAGCCCCGACTTTAC
>NW_010943856.1:0-264 GCF_000633955.1 Camelina sativa
CATAATCCCTTGCAAAGGACGCAATCTGACAGAACTTCTGTTTCTGTATCTCATACTAGTGATACACTAAGGTATACAGAAATTCAGAGAAAATCTGAGAAGAGGTTAATTGGTCAAGAAAGTACTACGATTTTGCAGTCGGACAGCAACGTCGAAAAAAGCGGTGCTTGGAAAGACTCTAGGCTTCATCATGCTAACTCGACAAAAGAAGATGAAATGGCCTTATGGGATCCAAGTTCTCAGGAAAAGCTAGCTGAAGAGGCC
>NW_010943857.1:0-264 GCF_000633955.1 Camelina sativa
TATCAGTTATAAATTATAAACTTCTTAAAATTCTATAATTTACTATAAAAGGTAAATTTACTATATAAGAAAATTTACAATATATGTATGTTGAACACACACTTTTTATATTAACTGAATAATATATGTTCTTTTAAAAAAAATCAAATCACAATATATGCAGGAAAAAATATACATTTTTTTTCAACCAAACAAAAAATATATATTTTTATCAACCTTATGTATTATATGATGATTCACTACATTTAAATTTTAAAATAAAAA
>NW_010943858.1:0-264 GCF_000633955.1 Camelina sativa
AAAGTGCATTCCTCATTTTTTCAGATATTATGAAGGCCTCCAAAAATGCCTTGGATTATATTCAGAATGTGGTCAATATTCTTCCGACCAGATTGAGAAGTTAAATGCCTTGTACCAGTCTCTAAGTGAGCAGTACACTAGGTCATCCGCTGTTAAGGTGAGATAAGGCATATGAGTGCCTGTTGGTCATACATATTCTAAAATTCTTCTACCTCATAGGGAACTTACTGGCTAGCCAGTTTACACTCGTCCGATAAGTTTTGG
>NW_010943859.1:0-264 GCF_000633955.1 Camelina sativa
GCATTTATTGCCGTTTCTGGGTTTCCTCAACACGAACTCACCTCCTCCCATCAAGACCCCAAAACGATTTCTCTTGATATTATTAAAAAAAATGAGAAAGTGAGCAAAAGAAGACAAAAACCCCCTTGAATTATTTTATAATCTCCTCAAGCTCTCACCATTTCCAAAGCCATTAAAGCTAAATTTCTTCATCTCAAACCCCAAATAAAGAATCAAGAAACACTCTTATTGTCTTCTTGGGGTCTTCTTAATGTTAACAAAAAA
>NW_010943860.1:0-264 GCF_000633955.1 Camelina sativa
ATTTGTCTCGGTGGTTATGTCGTTAATGAAGAATGCAGAGTGTTTCCGGTTTGCAGACATATCTATCATGCGCTTTGTATTGACGCTTGGCTTAAGAATCATCTCACATGTCCTACTTGTCGTAAAGACTTACCAGAATCATGACGACAAAGCCCGAGCTTCGTTGCCTAAGCTGTACATAGATATTTTGTCTCTCTTCTTCAAGAGATCTGTAAAATTATTCAGACACATTTGCTAATGAAACATAGTCGGAAACAGAACACA
>NW_010943861.1:0-264 GCF_000633955.1 Camelina sativa
GAGTTTCTCCATCTGCACATTCATTTCCTTGAGTGTGGTTGAAGCCTTGTCACTGTTTTTCCCAACCAATTCATTCACGAGCCTCATGTGGTCGCTTGAAGCCCTGACGTCGTAGTCAGCTGTGTCCGGGGATGTCTTGAGCTTCACATTTGCGCTCTTGAGAGCAGCCGCGACGGCCACGTAGGCCTTGTGGCATTCCGTAAACGCAACCTTCACCGTTGGGTCTTTCTTCGCATTCTCGTCCACGAAAATGGCTGTCTTCTC
>NW_010943862.1:0-264 GCF_000633955.1 Camelina sativa
TAGTGGAAAAATGAAAGATGTAACAATACAACGTGGAGGATCTTGCAACAACGACAATACTTGTCACGATACATGTCCGGGATGTAAGAACACACAATGTATTTTCAGCCAGTGCGTTTGTTCTCAATGTAACACTCCACGAACAAGTTTACGTGTTGAATCTCATATGTAATCTTATTTGATTATTTCTATTATTTACCCAAATTTGTGATGACAAGATAATAATAATAAACATTTTTGTTTTTATGAGAGTATGTTTCTCAT
>NW_010943863.1:0-264 GCF_000633955.1 Camelina sativa
TTGATTGAGAGATGATGATGTACCTAGGAGATGATCTTCGAGGGATCCAAGAGGCATGTACTCGTAAACAAGAAGTCTTTGGTCTCCATCTGCGCAATAACCGATAAGATTCACAAGATTCGAATGATGAAGAAGACTAAGCATCAAAACCTCGACCAAGAACTCTCTTTGTCCTTGTAATCCATTTCTATCAAGTTGTTTCACTGCCACGACCTGTCCTGACTCGAGCTTTCCTTTGTAAACCCTCCCGAACCCGCCTTCACC
>NW_010943864.1:0-264 GCF_000633955.1 Camelina sativa
TCAAAGTTCATCCTTTGCTCAAGCTTAGTTCTTTCAAGTTTTTGGGTTACTAACCTATTAACTTATAGCTTTGAGTCTATTCCCTTCAGTTCTTTTTGAAAAATGTCTTCAAGGATCACTAGGAAGTCTCAACAAACCGCTGCAAACTCCATGGAACGTCATGATGCTAGCCTTGAATCAAGAGGAGAAGCTAGAAGAGCCACTCGACACCCCACTTGATCATGCACTCGACCGAGTGGCGGTTCGAGCAGCCGGTCGAGCCAG
>NW_010943865.1:0-264 GCF_000633955.1 Camelina sativa
TTGGTCAGAGCTCTGGTGGCTGCCATGACGTGGTCACGTACATTCTCAGGTGGTGCAGTGAATGCTTGCCTTTCACTGATCTCGAGCAGCCGGCGGAAATTCTTGCTAATCACTCTGCGTTTGGCATCGTGCGAGTTTGCAGCCATGTTTGGAACTTCAAGTAGCATGGCACAGATGAGATGAACTGCCTCCAGGAGCTCGAGGTTAATGTGCATATGGTACGGCATTTGTCTTCTCCTCTCCATCCTTTCCTGGTAAAACCAA
>NW_010943866.1:0-264 GCF_000633955.1 Camelina sativa
ATTTGGAGTGTTTAGACATCAAGTAAACCCGTTTTATCCCAAAATAGATTTAAACATAGAAAGTAGACTAAAACCGAGATAACATTGATTCAAAGCAGTAAACAGCTTTGTTACTGTTTCTAGGGTCAAAATATGTATCAATTTAATGCATTTGAGTAATTATAAGAGTTTGGGTTGAATTTGGAGTGTTTAGACAGCATTTATACACATTTTGTCATGAAACAGGTTAATACCAATAAGACATTGATTCAAAGCAGTAAAGAG
>NW_010943867.1:0-264 GCF_000633955.1 Camelina sativa
CTTATTCCCTCCAACAAGCTTACCAAAACCTTGAATCTAGCAACCCTCTCCATCTCCAATGAACTTCATCCAACATCGTTGCAACGATTGGTACTTTCTTTTCGTGAACTTATGTATCTGGCAAACATGCCTCTCCCGGCTCAATCCTGCTGTAACTCCCCTTCCCGGGACTCCAGCACCACCGGCCTCACAATCCTGGCAAAACAGCCACACATCTATAACCGCTCTGGTTCATAAAACCCTGGCCCAACGGCCAACATAATC
>NW_010943868.1:0-264 GCF_000633955.1 Camelina sativa
CCTGAGAACAGCCACGGAGTTTGGGTGTCTGGTCGTCAAAGCGCCGAGGCCCAACACCATCGCTGCCGCTGAGCACGCAATCGCTCTTATGACTGCCATGGCCCAAGCTGAAGCCAAGGCTGGTTAGTAACTCTTTACCTTTTTTTTTTTTCTTTTTTTTTGGCGAATCTGTTGATTCTTGTTAGCTAGATTCTTCAATTAGCTTGAGCTTGTGTCAGTGTGGTAGAGTGACTATGTACTTATCTACTGACGGATGGATTATAG
>NW_010943869.1:0-264 GCF_000633955.1 Camelina sativa
AAATGGCTGGAACACATTGCAGAGCCTTCATTAGCTGTCTACCAAAAGGCAGCGTATTAATCCCCGGCCAGGCCAAGAGGAGGCGCGTCTGTTGAAACACGCGCAGCCGATTGCAGAGAGCCATCTAATCTCTCTCTCTCTCTTTCTCCTACGGCTCAGATCGTGACAAATGTACGGCTCAGATCTTATCTCAACATCTCTTCTTGAAACAAGCTCAACTGTTTAGTGTGCAACACAAAAACAGCAAAATACAAGTGTCAAAAA
>NW_010943870.1:0-264 GCF_000633955.1 Camelina sativa
TTTCTACTCTTCTTTGGAAATTATCTTCAGCTCTCAACAGCTCACTACATCTTATCAATGGGATTTTTTGTAACTCGTCCCAAAGAGCGGAGCCATGCCTTGCTTATAAAAAAAAGGGACCAGTTACGAACTCGTTAGTTCTTAATAAAAAACAAAAAGCCGCGCCATGCCTCGCAAAAAAAAAAAAAAGCCGAGCCATGCCTCGTATAACCTCAGTTCGGGACTTCGAACTCATTAGTGCTAAAAGCCGGGCTCCACGCTTGC
>NW_010943871.1:0-264 GCF_000633955.1 Camelina sativa
ATAATAATAATAATAATCACAAAACCCTAATCATACACTTAGCTTATTTATTGATTTGTTGACCAAGTGCGAAAACGAAGAACATCTCTACATCTGGAGATGCAAAGAAAGCTATTTGTCTTCTCCTCAAAGCGCAGTTTTGCCCCACTTTCTGCTTCTTCGGCGCCGGCGGACACGTGAGCATCTCCGGTATACGTGACTTCTTAGACTTCGGTGTACAACATCCACTCTCCGGTTGGAATGAAGATGGCGTGGCCGTTGATG
>NW_010943872.1:0-264 GCF_000633955.1 Camelina sativa
AAAAAAAAAAGAAACAAAGTAACATACAGCTTTTTTATATACCTTGAGACTCTGCCTTGATCTTTAAGGCTATCTTGACGGCTAAATCAAAATAATCGGCCACTCTTGCAAAATCTTCTTCAATGAATCCTCTTGATGTGAGAGCTGGTGTTCCTGTAACATCATTTATAAGAACAAATCAAAACATATACGTTTTTCTAGCTAAAGCATGCACATTTACTACTTTTTCGACATACTAACACGTTACTTCTTTCAGTGTTCCTT
>NW_010943873.1:0-264 GCF_000633955.1 Camelina sativa
TATCAGTCAAATGTTTGAGAAATACTTTTATTAAAAAAAATTTTTTTTAATTCAAATTCAAATTTTAAATCCTTTTTAAATAAAAAATCGCTAAATCTTATTTATTACGCATGTGGTTCTTAACAGTAAACATAATTATTGTTTGTGTCTCTCCAGCAACACTTTTTGTCTTCTCGAGAAGGTATATAATAAATTAATATACCGTAAACGATAACCTAGCAATAACTTTACCATAACTCAGCCAACCCCAAATTAGAATGAATA
>NW_010943874.1:0-264 GCF_000633955.1 Camelina sativa
AGCAACAACGAGTAATCTTCGTAGGAGGTTTCTCTGATCATCATCACTTACCACCATCAACTAAAAACCCCACTTAGACACGTGGAGATCCTAAGAAGAATCATGACATAGTAAAGATAGAATTTTGGTAGATAGAGATGTATAGAGCTTTTGGTTTTCAGCGGTTTGTTTCCCCTCTTTTGCGTATATATAATCGGCTCTGTTCATATACTTTTAGTAGCACACGAGCGAGTTCCAATCTTCCCTTAGTCATGTGTTTTTTTT
>NW_010943875.1:0-264 GCF_000633955.1 Camelina sativa
TACCACGAGATTCGCTTTTGATGACCTAAATGATGTCAAGTTTCTTTTGGACAAAAAACAGAATGACAATTAGCAGCCACAGGAGGATTGGCACAAATGCCAGCCAAAAGTAACCGAAGCTTAGATAGCGCCACCAGCTGGGTGCTTCAAGATAAGCAGAATCCAAGCCGCGTTTTTTGCCGAGTTTTGGTAGCAGTACGATAAAACAGAAGTGAACTCCCAAAGTGAGACGTTTTGGAAATGAATTTAACCAAACTACTTCAC
>NW_010943876.1:0-264 GCF_000633955.1 Camelina sativa
CTCATTCCACGGCCATTGATCTTTGAGACCCAGCAGCTCAAGAACATCGACGACAATGTCAATTTACTACATTGCACGAGCTGGAGATTCGCGGCGGAGACGAACAATCTCGCCCCTTGGAAAACGATTCCTGTTGAATGCGCTGACTACGTGAAAGATTACTTGATGGGTAAAGGTTACGTCTTTGATGTGGAGAGAGTCTCTGAGGAGGCTAAGATTTATGCTAGCAGCTTCGAATCTAACGGTGACGGCAAAGATGTTTGG
>NW_010943877.1:0-264 GCF_000633955.1 Camelina sativa
GGATTTTTACATATTTTGACCCTAGAAAGAGTAACATAGCTGGTTAAAACTCCAAATCAATGTTTTCTCTCGGTTTTAGGCTGTTTTCTCGGTTGAAGTTAGTTTTGGGATAAAACGGGTTTAAGACTTGAAGTATTATCTAAGCACTCCAAATTTATCCGGAACTCTTACAAGTGGTAAAATGCATTGGATTGTCACATGTTCTGATCCTAGAAATAGTAACAACTCTGTTTACTGCTTAGAATCAATGTTTTCTTGGTTTTA
>NW_010943878.1:0-264 GCF_000633955.1 Camelina sativa
TGACCATTAATCAATACCTTATACTGGACCGACCGAACACAAAACATTATCCATGATATCCATTTATCACAGAAACCAAATTGCCGGAGCAGATGTTCAACAAAAGACCACTCCACCCGGTCATAGGCCTTACTCATATCCGTTTTGATAGCCATAAACTTGCCCTTGCAAGACGGGTTTGTCCGCAGGCCATGGAACATCTCCTGAGCAATCAAGATATTATCAGAAATTAAGCGGCCCGCAACAAATGCTGATTGTGTTTCC
>NW_010943879.1:0-264 GCF_000633955.1 Camelina sativa
ATTGCCCAAGCATTGATGATCACCTAGACGCCAAACATGATTTTTTTCTTTTTTCAGTTTAATTATAACCATGACTTGAGAGTTGAGACGTATTATATATAAAGTTATGTGTGCACAAGTTGATAACCATATTTTCTTTTGCAAATGATAACCATGCATGATAAAAACTATATAAATATTTATTTTTCAAACAAGAAGTTGATTTTGTAGAAATTAACTAGTGTACCTCTGTCCCTGCGGCAATGTCATATCCCTTTACTTTGA
>NW_010943880.1:0-264 GCF_000633955.1 Camelina sativa
GTCAGAAGCGTCCGGTAATCTCCAGTGGCTCCTGGAGCTTCTAGAATGTCAATACCAAGAGACATACCAAGTCCGGCAATAATCTTTGTTGGTGCTACCATACACGGCCACAAGCCGTGCTTCTCTTGAAAAGGGGGTACCTAAATATATACAAAACCCGTAAACAGAGATGATGATACATGAAAGCACTAATAAGCATTTCTACGAGAGGCAATAGGATTCTGAAACACAGACCTCGATTCGAATACCACAGCCTCGTAAAAG
>NW_010943881.1:0-264 GCF_000633955.1 Camelina sativa
TTGAACATACAAAAAGAACAGACCAACAAACAAACAAAAACACACCAATCAATCCTTTCTTCATCATCTTCTCCATTTCGTAATTCGTACACTTCACTCCCCCCAAGTCTCTCTCTCTCTGTCTTTCTACCACACACCACAAACCACTGTGAAGATTGAAGAAGCATCGATCTAGAGAGAGAGAGGGTTTTCCCGTAAATTGATGAAAAAAGCTTCAATCGAAGATGAAGAAATTGAAGAGCTATTACATGCAAGTTCGTCACC
>NW_010943882.1:0-264 GCF_000633955.1 Camelina sativa
AAAGAAAACAATGCAACATTGAACAGAATTAAACCGTGAGTAAACACGCTCTGAATTCTCAATCTTGTTTTGGGGTTGTTGGTTTATTGTGTTTGGCTCTCCAGAGGGTTTCACATGCCTTACCTTCCGTTCTTCTTCTTTTTTTTCTTTTTTTTGCAGTGAATCGTGGAAAGGGGAAAGACGAGAAACAAATCCGCTTTTGGCAGTTCTCAAATCTTTCTTGACAGCCTTTGTGAAATTTTGGTCCGAGTAATAATATTGCAG
>NW_010943883.1:0-264 GCF_000633955.1 Camelina sativa
TGGGTAAAAGTTGTGTCTAAACACTCTAAATTCAACCCGAACTCTTAAAATTAGTCAACTGAATTGGAATGTTACATATTTTGACCCTAGAAAGAGTAACATAGCTGTTTACTGCTTCGAATCAATGTTTTCTCTCGGTTTTAGCCTGTTTTCTCGGTTTAAGCCTGTTTTGGGATAAAACAGGTAAAAGTGGTGTCCAAACACTCTAAATTCAAACAGAACTCTTACAATTAGTCAAATTCATTGGATTGTCACACATTCTGA
>NW_010943884.1:0-264 GCF_000633955.1 Camelina sativa
CAGAAGGTGTTCATGTCTGAGCAGCTTATGTGGTCGTTGAGAGTGGAAATTCAACTGTTAACAGAGTAGATGAGTTAAGTCTCTCGGTTCAAAACTGAATCACAAAAAGGTTTGACAACGGCAAAAGGAGATTCAGTGAAAAGTGATTACCTGTATCTCGACAGAGAAGTTGCGGAGTTAAACGGATAAGTAGTGAGGCTCGTCGGAGAAGTAAACAGAGCCGATCACCTGAATTAGTTTCAGAAGTGGAAATTTTATAAGCTT
>NW_010943885.1:0-264 GCF_000633955.1 Camelina sativa
GAGGAATGTACTTAGCAGGCTTAACAGTTTCTGTGTCCTCAGCTCGACCGACCACTCGATCAGGCACTCGGTCGAGTGCCGGCTCGAGCACATGGTCGAGTGCACTACTGGATTCAGTCTGCTTTGCACAAACTTCACTCTGAGCTTCAAGAAATGACCAATCCTCCCCAGATTGAACTTCATTGTCCTCAGTGACTTCTGCCTCATTGAGATGAAGGGCCTTGGCAGTGCATTCCCTTGGGTGTTGAAGTTGGTTTGGTGTAG
>NW_010943886.1:0-264 GCF_000633955.1 Camelina sativa
CGTGTCCGCTGTGTTCTTGGTGTCGATCAACTCTTTTCTTTCTTGGTCTTTCTGAGCATGCAACTCTGCTTCTCTCACCATCTTCTGGATATCATCCTCTGAGAGCCCACCAGAGGACCGGATTGTGATCTGTTGTTCTTTACCAGTCGTCTTGTCCTTGGCGGAAACAGTGACAATGCCATTGGCATCAATGTCAAATGTCACTTCGATCTGAGGAGTCCCTCTTGGACCTGGTGGAATTCCTACTAGATCAAATTCTCCCAT
>NW_010943887.1:0-264 GCF_000633955.1 Camelina sativa
TAGAACAGCATGCATTGTTTCAGAAGGAAGCTGATTCCGGATACAGGTACAAGCAATCTCAATCAGTTTCTTTTGATCATCAACATCAATGAGCTGTGGAGAACCAAAAACAGATTGCAACTTCTCTTGCTTGCTCTCATCAATGGTGAGAGACGTCTCACCCTTTTTCAACTCCTCTATAAGCTCAGTATTTAGTTTCTGGTCCACCTGTAGCAGCCTATCAATGGCAAGAAATCCGGTCGTCACCCACTTTGGAACTTTAAC
>NW_010943888.1:0-264 GCF_000633955.1 Camelina sativa
GCTAGTTTATCTGAGTGTGTGGAGAAACGAATTAGCATGTGAAAGTGTGAATATAAGGAGAAAAAGAAAAGAGTCATACTTTGGGCTTCCCAAGCCAGTTTGAAGGCTTGAAAGTGGCAAGACGTCTAAGTAAATCTCCTCTATCCCAAGTTCTACAGGAACGACCTGATAAAGCCAGCCCATGACCTGACCAATCCACACTGCCAGCGTTAACCAAAACAGCAGGAGATGATGCACCTGCAGAGCTGTTAATGCTTGAATTGA
>NW_010943889.1:0-264 GCF_000633955.1 Camelina sativa
TTGTCCTTGACGATCGTCTTCGCATCGAATCTCGCCATTTTCTAAAACCCTCCCTTTCTTTCGTTTAGCATCGAGAATTCGAATCTCAATCGATCGGCTTGGCTTGTCAGAATTTTCTTTTCCTGATTTTGCATCCAAAACCAAACTTGATTACGAAATCCGGTGAGGGGAAAAAATAAAGTCGGACCGGTTTATTGGTAGGTTGATTAGATTGATGAATATAATGGGAAATAGATATGATATACAATTGGAAATAGATAGGTC
>NW_010943890.1:0-264 GCF_000633955.1 Camelina sativa
TCCCGGCTGAGCTTGAACCAATGGACCAGTCGGTACTCCACGTCCAGCAGCGCGGCCGATTCCGGGACCAGCAACGGCGGTTACAGATCCTGATTTAGCGCGAGACTCTTCCGGCGGCGGTGGACCTTCGACAGTCATCGAAATCACTTCTTCGCCTCTAAGAAGAACCAAACCAAGAGTACGACGCTCTTCTCTTTCTTCGTTCGTCTTCTTGCCACCTTTCGCCGGAGGAAGTTTCCGAAACTCTTCGCAGTCTCCTAGAAC
>NW_010943891.1:0-264 GCF_000633955.1 Camelina sativa
CCACATCAGAAATCTAACTATGCTAAGAAAAACGGTATGGAGAAAAAATTGTATGAGGTTGTAATGCTCGAAGTACCTTGAGAGGCTTTTTATGTTGCAAATATGTTGCCTCAGTTTGCGTAGCTAAGCACCTCTTGATTTATTTCTCTATATTCGTGGTACATAAAATAAAACGGGGAGACAACTTATGGATTGTTATTACTTCAATGGCTAGAAAAGAGTTATAGTATTCTGTCTTGGTTTCTGGTTCTATCATATATTATG
>NW_010943892.1:0-264 GCF_000633955.1 Camelina sativa
CAACATCTTAAGGGTCTTACATATTTTTTCAAAAAGTCTCCACAAACATATTCTTCCACTAGATACTTATTAAGATAACAAATGATGCTTAGTCGATGGATAGGAGTGGGACACAATAGTCAACAAGTAGATATGATGGCCCTATGTTAAAAAGCCCGGCTCTCCGTCCAGAGACTGCTGCACAAACCACCTGCTCATAGCCACTTTCAGGATTGTAAACTTCTGCTTGTGCCATATCTTCACTGTTGCAATGTCCTTTCCTTG
>NW_010943893.1:0-264 GCF_000633955.1 Camelina sativa
GAACAAACTCCGTTCTGGTGCCATAACTGAGTTATTGGATTGACTCTGTCTTTTGGCTTCTCAGATACTTTGTTCTCATCAAACATCCCTTGTGGAGTGTAACTAGGCTTCATCTGTTTTAAAACCCCATAACATATTAACAACGTAAACAAAAATGGAAAGCAGAAAGAGAGTGACTTTGAGGCAAATGCTGAAACAAATTACCTGAATCTTGTGGTCTTTGAGGAAAGGATGATCAAAAGCTGGTTGCTTAGATATGTGAAC
>NW_010943894.1:0-264 GCF_000633955.1 Camelina sativa
CCAGAATATAACTGTAAAAACGAAACATTACACAACACGAGCATGATCACCCAATGATAAGAATGTTATAAATAGAAGCTGACGTTAAGGACACGCACACACATAAGACTAGATACCATTTAAACGTTAAGAATGGACAGTGCCGCTTCCGCTTCCGCTACCGCTGCCACTACCGCTGCCGCTTCCGCTAGCACCAATACCGCCACCGCCTCCACCGCCTCCACCTCCACCACCGCCACCGCCGCCTCCACCACTTACACTTAT
>NW_010943895.1:0-264 GCF_000633955.1 Camelina sativa
AAGTAACGTTAGACATATCGCTAATGAAATTCTTGCCATTTTCTTTTTTTTTTTGTTTCTAGGAGAAAGATGTACACACGTGAAGTGAGAAAATTTCTATCAATATATTATTTTCTTTTGGATTTTTTAATGATCTTTGCTTTCTATGCTAACTGGGATTTATATAGATGCTTAAAAAGTGGTTGAAGGTCGTTAATTAATTAAGGAATTGTCAAAGAGACTCCAAGAAATTTCTTTGGCTATTCGCTTTTCTCTGGATATATT
>NW_010943896.1:0-264 GCF_000633955.1 Camelina sativa
ATCGTTGCTCATAGCTCACCCGGTGTCTATGATGAATATACAAATAACAATCTCTCTGCCTTAATTGCAGATTCGCCATGTGAGATCAAATACCAAATCACACATTCAAAAATCGACAGAAAAGGTATCAACATTCTAATGTAAAGTTAAAAACTGCTAAAGGCAATTTATGAAATTGTTTGATTTAAGCCGAACAAATTAAGAGGATGAACAGAGATTTTAGCAACAATCATAGTAGGCCTTAACAAATCAAATCAAGCAATC
>NW_010943897.1:0-264 GCF_000633955.1 Camelina sativa
CCGGTGCTGCTTATTTTATCTCATCTTCCAAGAAACGTAGAGGTTCGGTCTCTCAATTCAAAACTTTTCACTTCACAAATTACGTAGCTGACTGATTTGAGTATTCATTCTCTTAGAAGGCTGGTTGATTTCAAAATTAGGCAAAGAGATTGTGTTGTATGCATCTGTTTGGGAAGGTTGAATTAGTCCCATAGAAAAACGAAAAATTGATCCTTTTTTTTGGTTGGTTCTTGGATAGTGTGCTTGGATCCAGAGAATTTCAAG
>NW_010943898.1:0-264 GCF_000633955.1 Camelina sativa
ACGGTGATGAAAGACCTCGACCTTCCGCAAGATGTCATGGGTTACATCAACTGGCCCACACGCTATGACTGCCGCTACACCACTGCTGCGCTTGCCGGCAGCGGCATTGAATGCCCAGACCTTGAGAACTACGCCTGGGCTGTTTGGGACTACTGGGAGCGTCACCTTGACCCCTCTCTGTTCATCGACAGAACACTGACTGGCCAGGTCAAAGACAAGGTGGTGTTGATCACGGGTGGATCGTCTGGCATTGGTTTGGCTACT
>NW_010943899.1:0-264 GCF_000633955.1 Camelina sativa
CCTCCAGGGGATAATCACACTGATGGAGAAATGCCCGATTCGAGAGCTTTCTCTTGACCATGTTTGTTCTTTCAACGACATGGGGATGGAGGCCTTATGTTCAGCTCAGAATCTAGAGATCTTGGAGCTTGTCCACTGCCAGGAAGTGAGCGACGAGGGTTTGATCCTGGCAAGCCAGTTTCCTTCTCTCAGTGTGTTGAAACTATCAAAATGTCTAGGAGTTACAGACGAGGGACTGAGACCACTAGTTGGATCTCAGAAGCT
>NW_010943900.1:0-264 GCF_000633955.1 Camelina sativa
GCGCTTGGTTTCCACTCCTCCACCGTCTCCGTCGATTCGTATTTCCTGAATTTTTGTCGAATTCTCTTTCGCTTCACAGGTTTGTAATTTTGTTTGCTTTTATTATCGTAACCTGAGTTTTTTTCCCGTATGAATCATATAACTGATTGAAGAACTCTATATTGAAATTGCATAAAGTTTCTGGTTTTAAGCTATGAAATTGCGTAAAGGTCTTAAATTGTTTGTGTGTTGTTTGTTTCCCTACTCGGGTTTTGTATCTTGTCA
>NW_010943901.1:0-264 GCF_000633955.1 Camelina sativa
ACTTATAATGATGTTGATGTGTTATAATTTTTTCCAGAACACAACAAAGAGGAGGACCCGTTTATTATTGACAAAAGTAAATGAAAGGCATCAACATACCAAATCTGGTTTCCGCGATTTCATTGTGACACTTGCATGAAAAAATTAGTCCAGGAAAAGACCTTTGAGCAGAAGCAGCAATCAAGGATAGAAGTCTGTTGGTATCTTTTCACTGACAGTAGAACCGAAGTTAGGACCGCCCTTGCGATATTGGATAAGAAACTC
>NW_010943902.1:0-264 GCF_000633955.1 Camelina sativa
CAAAAGAGTATTAGAATGGGGAGATGGATATTACAATGGAGATATCAAAACGAGGAAGACGATTCAAGCTTCGGAGATCAAAGCTGATCAGCTTGGTTTAAGGAGGAGCGAGCAGCTTAGCGAGCTTTACGAGTCTCTCTCCGTAGCTGAATCTTCTTCCTCCGGCGCCGCCGCTGGATCTCAGGTCACTAGAAGAGCTTCCGCCGCCGCTCTCTCGCCGGAAGATCTCGCCGACACCGAGTGGTACTTCTTGGTTTGTATGTC
>NW_010943903.1:0-264 GCF_000633955.1 Camelina sativa
CCGGGGTTACCCTTGACCTTTGCATCAGGAAACTTTCCTCTGCTAAAGCCAACTCTAGCCATTTCCTATGGGCAAACTTTTCTTTCCTTGCAGCTTCCTTAGTGGTGGAATTCATCAGGTCAGCCTGGCGATAGCGTCTCCAAAGCAGCTTTCACTCTCTTTTCAATCCCAGAATAATTGTCTTTGTGGAGAGATTTGATTGGTCCTCTAAGCTTCTTAAGTTTCTTGGATATGGAGAATATTTATTTCTGCGCCCCTGATATT
>NW_010943904.1:0-264 GCF_000633955.1 Camelina sativa
ATGATCACGCTTACATTTAAATTGAGGTATGTGAATTTCTTGATATTCTACGTCTGAAAATCAGGTATGTGAATTTCTATTTCGTTAATATATGTTTATTACTTGATTCAGTTTCGTTATCTCTAAGGTTAATGTTTTCTGTTGTTTAACAAATTCATTACTGTGTCTACCCATTCTCGACAAGTAGCAAACAAACTAACATAGGTCTTCTAACATTGCCTTTTTATCTTTCTTTGCATGCAGTTGTTCTCGGGTTTCTGAAGA
>NW_010943905.1:0-264 GCF_000633955.1 Camelina sativa
AAAAAAACAGAATCATGCCTTAAAACATGAGAGTTATAACAAATTACGTACCTCTTTGAGAATGTTATCAAAGAGATTGGTCTGCAAGTACCTGGCCACATCATGCCCCAAGTGACCGTCAAAGATAGCAAACAACCCCAAATCATGGCCGTCTACTTTCTTGAACTCAGACACAACATAGTCCTCCATTGGATGGCATGCTTTGCCTTTCACAAACTCAAAACCGTGTGCGACGTTCTTCCACATCTTGCTCTTACCTCTTCC
>NW_010943906.1:0-264 GCF_000633955.1 Camelina sativa
GTCCAATCAATTCCATCCCCTTCATATTCCTGAACAGTGAAGAGACTAGCACAAATTAACAATACACATTTTTCTGATAATTGTAGCTGACCAGAAGCAGAATACCACATCTTCATATAATGAGGCTTTAGAGAAAGAAGATTACCTCTTGTTCAAGTTTAAATAGATGTCGGTTGAAATGTTGCTGCAGTCTTTCATTTGCATAGTTTATGCAAAATTGTTCGAAACTATTATTCTAAAACCATAAAAGACCTGATCATTACA
>NW_010943907.1:0-264 GCF_000633955.1 Camelina sativa
AATAACAAAACGTCATGGAGTGATGAAGAAGAAGATTCAAGGAGAAAAAAGCAGCAGAGGCAAAAGCTTTGAGCACTCCCTCCCTGCCTGCAAGTTTCTCTGATAACAAAGCATGGTGGATCCGCTGAGAGTATTAATCAGAGCCGTCAAAGCTTAACAAGTATGTGATTATTTAAGACAGAGACAAACATATATACCAAAAGAAGAAGAAGTATAATTGTGTCGGAGTACAGTGTTTTGTTTAATTTGTGTGATTGTTCTCGC
>NW_010943908.1:0-264 GCF_000633955.1 Camelina sativa
GGTTCACAGTCATCCACAAACACGGGACAGACATACTTCTGCAGAGGCATAAATTTGAACGAAGTTAAGAATTGCAAAGCCGTGACTACAAGCACATATTTTGTAGTTTGTTCCTTCAACCTTGTTTCTAGATAGAGTTGCCAGGGAGTGCAAACAGTCCAGCGCAGAAAGAGCTTGAACGGCAGCCTGGAAATCTGTATAGTATCTACTGAAACTCTTGAGAAAACTATCCCACGAAGCTCGGTTCACAATGGCAAGATGTTC
>NW_010943909.1:0-264 GCF_000633955.1 Camelina sativa
AGGCAAGCTAATCACCAATTTCGCGTCCGAAAGTCATCATCCAATTGGTCTTGGTCCAATTATATTATTACTCAAAGATTGTATTAACTTATATATTTCGTTAATTAGGTGTATGGTGGGAAATGGACAAATTAGCTCATGCATTAAGACTTAATGCACTTGGAAGAATCACAAAATGCTCTTAGTGGCCTCAATTATTCGAGTTGGTCAATTGTAACCAAGATTAGTGCTTAGCTAGCTCTTTTTATTCTTGGATAATAATTT
>NW_010943910.1:0-264 GCF_000633955.1 Camelina sativa
CTCAAGTCACGCAGATGTTTGATTCCTTTGCCGAAATGGAGAACTGAGTTATAAGATTTTAAAGTGTAATTTGCTAAATTTTAAATCGTTATGATATTGATCTTGGATTTTAATTTTATATATTTATATTTGAATATATTATAAATTTGGTGATTATCTTACATGATTTTTATTTTTAAAGAAATTCTCACAGATATTATTATTAATAGATTGATTAATATTAAGATTGTTTGAAATAAAAATTAATAATTTCCGAAACTATAC
>NW_010943911.1:0-264 GCF_000633955.1 Camelina sativa
TCAATCTCCTTGATGAGGTAAAAAGAAAAGCGCATAAATTACCTCAGACTTTTGTGGATTCTATTAGAAATTTGGATGTCTCTGGTTCACTGGCCAGCCTTTGGATTTTTCATTAGTCAGATTTTGGACTCAATATGCAGCATTAATCAACCAAGACAATACACTAAAAAAGAAAAATCATAGTTCCCAACAGAAAATTTGACTCAGTAAAATCAAAAATACAGTTTTGACACAATAAAAACAAAAACTAAGTTAGTAGTTAGT
>NW_010943912.1:0-264 GCF_000633955.1 Camelina sativa
GCTGCGCGAATGTTCAGTGAAAGCAAGCGTGAGTACAACAGAAGAGTTCGTGAGGTTGTTGAACAAAGCTGGACTGCCGACTAGTAATTATATTGTTGTAGCATTTGTCTTCAAATAACACTAAACCTCCTCTCTTGTATTTGATTCGACCATCACACTTCTCTGAGAGTTCTCTCTCCCTCCCACTCGCTTTTATGTCTTTGTGTGTTTTTCAAACTCTGTGATTTGTTGCTTTTGTTGTTTCGTTGTATTTTCGCAACCACA
>NW_010943913.1:0-264 GCF_000633955.1 Camelina sativa
TACTTACTACAATCGCAGAAGTATGGCGTTACATATTCCCTGGATACTGGGCGATGGGATTCGGTAAGGATGAAGTTAGTGGGAGCTATAAAGTAGTGAGGATGTTATTTGATTTCAACTATTTCGAGATTCTTGATGTTAACACTGGGGAATGGCGGAAACTTACCCCGGCTCCTTACAAGGTTGAAGCAACAAGGAAGTCGGCGTGTGTCAATGGTTCCATCTACTGGTTAGACTTTAAGCATAGGTTTAAGATACTAGCTT
>NW_010943914.1:0-264 GCF_000633955.1 Camelina sativa
TCTTGTAGTTTGAATTTGCTCCACTTATGAGTTTTGGAACTAGTGATCTTCATGTCTCAGTATACATTCTTTGTGTCTATGAGTAGGACTGGTATGCTAAATCTATGAGTAGACTTGATGAAGTAGCTTTTGTTTTCTTTATCGTGCTTTTGCAATTTTGAATTCTACCATCTATGTTCAGCATCTAATAACCAGCTAATCAATCTATCATTGATTATGTGTGTTGTTGGAAATGTAGGATCAGAGTCTTCGTGAAAGTGATAA
>NW_010943915.1:0-264 GCF_000633955.1 Camelina sativa
CAGGCACTCAAGGATGGGATGAGAGAAAAAGTGGAACTTGCGACCAAATTTGGAATCACCTATGGAGAGGGAAAGATAGAGGTGAGAGGAGATCCTGAGTATGTGAGATCTGCATGTGCGGCAAGTTTAAAGCGGCTAGATGTTTCCTGCATTGATCTCTATTATTCGCATCGGATTGATACTCGTGTCCCTATCGAAATCACTGTAAGTAAGCACTCTTCTTGTCAGTTTTTCCTTAATGGTTTTGCAACTTTCAAATGAAAT
>NW_010943916.1:0-264 GCF_000633955.1 Camelina sativa
CCCTAACCCGATGAAACGCTTTTATGGCAGGTTATCTTCTTCCTAATTGTTGTTGATCGGGTCATCTATCTTTGCTCATTTGCGACTGGAAAAGTGGTATACTATCTCTTCAGTCTTATTCTCTTCACGTATGCAGTTACAGAGTATGCTTGGAGCATATATCCTACCCAGCAACACGCTGCTGGCTTGGCCCTCAGATTGATATTTCTTGCCAAAGCAATGTCGCTAGCTCTCCAGGCCATACAAATCCGCTATGGACTACCT
>NW_010943917.1:0-264 GCF_000633955.1 Camelina sativa
CTCCTTCTTGGACTGGAGCTTCTTCTTCACTAATGAAGTGGATTGTCCGTGATTAGCTTAGTAGGATCTTGTCAAGCTTCTCATTGACCATCTTCAAATCCTTCTTGTACTTGTCCTCTTAATTAGTATATGTGGACCTTATTGTTCTGTCATAGTCCTCATTATAATTTTCATCAGACTGAGCAAGGTTCTCAACCAATTCCCATCCTTCTTCCATATTCTTGTTGAGGAAGTTGCCATTTGAAGCTGTATCAAGAAGCATTC
>NW_010943918.1:0-264 GCF_000633955.1 Camelina sativa
TTGTACTTCTCAGTAAGCTGCTTCTTGAACCTCACTAGAAATGGTAGGGGAGGCTTGTACAGTGGAGGGATGAACTTCGCAGGTCTATCTTCAGAAACAACAAGCTCCTTAACAGCTTCAGGTTCGGACTGCTTCACTGGTTCAACCGGGTCTTTGACTGCTTCGACTGGGTTCTCCATCTGAGCGTCATCCTGACCAAAATCCTCCCCATCGAATGCCTCACTGTCCTCAGTGACGTCTGGAACTCCTTGCCTGGGAGGCAAT
>NW_010943919.1:0-264 GCF_000633955.1 Camelina sativa
ACAACCATGTTCCATATCAATATATTTTGGTATCATTGTATGTCATGGTATTCCAGTAAATTAAAGGATTCATTTTCAAATTAGGAAATCAAGATTCGAATCATCCCACTGCAATTTCAATCATAGTTTATCACTATAAAAATTGCAAATGGTAAAACTATGTAACACTCCATATATTCCAAGAATTAGTATGTGTTCTTAGGTAAGAAATATCACCATATATCTTTGGTTAGAGAAAAAAAGATAGTACATCATAAATATTCG
>NW_010943920.1:0-264 GCF_000633955.1 Camelina sativa
TTTTTTTTTTCATTTTCAAAAAGAATTGTAACAAATCTTAGTCATAAAAACTATGCCTTTGTGGAATGCAATCTTCAACCAATCTTGCACCCGCACAAGAATAACCTTTCCTGAATCTACCTTTGTTCAGACTCTTCACATCAACTTCTACTGCAAAGATCGCACAAACCGGTCTATGATCCGAAAACCTCGATTCGCCACGAATATATGAAAGCTGTTCTATGCCTTCACCTCTCCACAGAATCCGATCACACCTGCAAACAT
>NW_010943921.1:0-264 GCF_000633955.1 Camelina sativa
CTGTACTACTTCAATCCGGCATCAGAGAAACCTGGCTCACTACCCCCTCATGTTGCGGCGGCAGTCAACGGTGTGGCCCTCTGTGGAACCCTTGCTGGTCAACTATTCTTCGGATGGCTCGGTGACAAACTTGGACGAAAGAAAGTTTACGGACTCACTTTGATCATGATGATTGTGTGTTCTATCGCTTCCGGTCTCTCCTTCGGAAACCAAGCCAAGGGTGTCATGACCACTCTTTGCTTCTTCAGGTACAATCCAATTATA
>NW_010943922.1:0-264 GCF_000633955.1 Camelina sativa
TTTCAGAATTCCTTTTCGGATTCCCAGAAATGGGGATTCTTTGTTTCCGCCGGACTTGTCTGGTTTTACCTCACGGCCAGGCCCGGCGTTCTCATCGGCGCCATTGACGCCTACCTTCTCGCTCCCCTCCAGCTTGGCCTCGACACTCTTTTTGGGACTAGGAGGTTGAAGAGGTCCGATTTCTTGGTCACTGAGAAACTCGGCGAAGGCTCTTTCGGCGTGGTTTATGCCGGCGTCCTGCTCCCCAAGAACTCTACTGTTAAT
>NW_010943923.1:0-264 GCF_000633955.1 Camelina sativa
AAATCGTAAGCAACCCTAAATCATCCCTATCAGGAGCAGAGCACCAAAACAGGATATAAGAAATTGGACAAACCTGAGATTCTCAAGATGAAAAAGGGATGAACTTTCGTAAAGATGAGCCGAGATCGAACACTTTTGAGGTAATCGGAGGAGATGGAGATGTCGGGAAATTAGGGTTTATGTTGTGGTCTAGTAAAAGAGACGGGGGATGATGATTGGGTCGCCGAGGCACCTGAAGGTGACAACCAAACCATGCATTCAGGA
>NW_010943924.1:0-264 GCF_000633955.1 Camelina sativa
GAAATTGATACAACTAATGTTATGAGTGGCGAGGAGCCAACCGAGAGCATGGCGGAACTGCCCGAGGGCTATGATGTGAAGAAAGAAGATAAAGAATCAAAGGTTGAACATTATGACGCAGCTAAGGAAATAATTAGTGATGTTAGCGGTGAAGAAAACGCAAACAGAGAGGAAGAAGATGGAACAGAGATGGGAGAAAGTGTTGCAGATTCGTCTTCTCTCGAAAGAAGAGGAGCGAACACTATGGTGGCTTGAAAACAGTTG
>NW_010943925.1:0-264 GCF_000633955.1 Camelina sativa
TGTTGCTTTGAGTGTGTGTTTCAACCCTTTGTTGCTTTGTTGCTTTGGAGAAGTTCGAAGTTATTCATCAGGTTTGTAATTGTTGTGTTTCTGGTTTGAATTTGAATTTTCAGCCAATGTTCAATGTAGTATATACTATTGTGTTTCTTTCTTTGAGTGTGATGTTAAGTGCGCCTCCTTGGTGTTTCATATTTGCTTGAGTTTGCAACCATTATCTCACTAAAGATCAGGTAACACATCATCCTTTCGTGTAAGTGTTTGAGG
>NW_010943926.1:0-264 GCF_000633955.1 Camelina sativa
AGTGGATCGGCTGATAAGAGCATTGGGTTGTGGAGGAGAGAAAAGAGTGGAATACTCTGTAAATTCGGAGTCATAGATGGCCATGAAGGTCCGGTCAAATGCTTGCAGGCTTCGCCTAACAATGTCGGTGCTGGCTTCATGCTTTACAGTGGAGGTCTTGACAAGAGCCTCAGGGTTTGGTGGGTCCCAAAACATGACAACTTAGAAGAGAAGAAACAAAGTTTTAAGACATTGTTGATGCAAAAGGTTTGAGTGAAAAGATTT
>NW_010943927.1:0-264 GCF_000633955.1 Camelina sativa
GCATTCGAATAACCAGATTTATATATTTTCCCATCAGCTCAACATCAGAGGAATATTAAGGGAATAGTGAAGGGGATCTTATACCTGAAGCTGTTTCCAAGGAGATCCACGCCATGGACCAGTTTCCTGATATGTAGAGAAGACAATCCCCTGAAACCAAGTAATCCGCGAAGAGTCCTCAGTCTCTAGCAATTACTAACCGTTAGCAAAGAAAGAAACCTACTTGACTCAGCGGTTAGAGTATCGCTTTCATACGGCGAGAGT
>NW_010943928.1:0-264 GCF_000633955.1 Camelina sativa
TGAAAGGACCTCGTCTTCGAGTAGTCCACACTTCTTCAGGGTTTCAAAGATCTGAACTATCTTCTTCTCTGAGTTATTCAAAAAGGTGGGACACTTCTTGAACATCTCCCAAACATCTCCCACAGAAAAGCCTAACCTTTTACAGACATTGACTTTTTCATCTATTGTTTTGTCGCTGTATCTGTAAACAACCTTAAGAGCATGGACAAACTTTGAGGAGGTTGGATCAAAACCCATCTCAACAACCTTCTTGAGTGATTCTTC
>NW_010943929.1:0-264 GCF_000633955.1 Camelina sativa
TGGGATGAATTTGGAGTGTTTAGACAATAGTTAAAACCGTTTTATCCAAAACAAGCTTAAATCTAGAAAACAGGCTAAAACCGAAATAAAACATTGATTCGAAGCAGTAAACAGCTATGTAATTCTTTATACGGTCAAAATATGTAACAATCCAATGCATTTGACTAATTATACGACTTGGGGTTGAATTTGGAATGTTTAGACACCACTCATACCAATTTTGCCCCGAAACAGGCTAAAACCGAGAAAACGTTGATTCAAAGC
>NW_010943930.1:0-264 GCF_000633955.1 Camelina sativa
GAAACAGGAAACGACAAAAACTCAGGAGAAAAGCAAGTAGAATCAATCAAACTCAAAACACACAACACAAACTTACGGATATGCACTCAAGACCAAGAAACAGAGAGAAGAATCTCAAGAGTGGAAGAACAAAGAAGAAGAAGAAGAAGAAGAATAAAGACAGACAACAGCTGGATCTTTAGTCTCTCTCTCTAGTCTTCGTCGTCGTTTGGCATCTTTTTTTTCTTTTTTAGCTTTTACAAAAGCGTCAAAGACGACAGGATA
>NW_010943931.1:0-264 GCF_000633955.1 Camelina sativa
GAAGCCAACATGCCGTTGAACCAAACCTTCAAACCGAGTTACTCGAGCAAAAACTCCATCGTTGAGGAAGTACTGAAGCAGATGAGAACACCAGTAACCCTCTTGAACGTTAGCGGTTTATCTCAGTACAGAATTGACGCCCACCCTTCTATTTACGGAACAAAACCCGAAAACCGTCGTTCAAAAGCTGTACAAGATTGCAGTCATTGGTGTCTCCCTGGTGTTCCTGATACTTGGAACCACTTCCTTTATCTCCATTTGCTC
>NW_010943932.1:0-264 GCF_000633955.1 Camelina sativa
GATGTTGTAGCAACAAGTGAAGTTAGTATATCATTGACATTGGATCCTGCAAAGCTCTGGGGTAGAGAGTTAATCCAGAGGACAAATGTAAGACTCTTTTTACTTTGATACATTGTTTCTTTTGTGAGAGTCATTCGTAGTATTGGTAAAATGATTGGGTGTGAACAGGAACTGGATAATTTGGTAGAAGAGCTAGAGAAGATTGCTGTTGTGAAATTGCTTCAGCGCAGATCAATCATCTCTTTGATAGGAAATGTTCAGAAA
>NW_010943933.1:0-264 GCF_000633955.1 Camelina sativa
GCGATGTAACAGATGGATCGCAACCATTGATCGTTTCAAAGTTTATTAGAGTTTCGTCAAAAGAACGATAGCCAAACAAGACGATCATGTAAGGAAGAAGACGAATAAGGAATATAGTAGATTTAATAATCTACTAGCGTATAAGGCTTACCATAAAAAGCAGCGTTTAATTCACTTTTTCGATTGTATTTTCTTCTTCTTAACGTTTAATCATTTCTTGTTAGATGTGTATGTCATAAACTGACTATGTAATCTCTGTTTCAA
>NW_010943934.1:0-264 GCF_000633955.1 Camelina sativa
TACATTTCTGATACAAATTCTTCTCGAGGGTTCGTAGTCGAGCATCATAATACAAAGTTGCTTTCCAAATGATGAACCCCTACTTTTGACAAATTGTTTTACCTCTATAACTTCCACTAGATAAACATAGACGGCAAATTTACTGCTTTTATTGATCCACGAAGCTATAAAATTCTTTTGTAATGTTTATTAGAATCACGCAGCGAGTACCAGAACTTTGATGGTTCCTTGACTATTCGCAGTCAGCATCGTGGGACTATCACT
>NW_010943935.1:0-264 GCF_000633955.1 Camelina sativa
GTGAAGATGGGTCTAGAGAAAAGCTTTAGCATTGCTCTAAAACTCTAGTTCCAGTATATTCAAATTACAAAACTAGAGCCCAAGACAAGAGTTTCTGATATTATATGATGATTGTGTTGAAGACAAAATGCACAGCCAAGATTCTCTTTTGCCCTCTTTTGGATTCTCAATCTTTTGGATGAGGTTTTTTTGTCTTAGACTTTGTTTTGGACACTTTGTTGTAATGTGTACTTCTTGAGCATATATAGGCTTCTTCTAACATTC
>NW_010943936.1:0-264 GCF_000633955.1 Camelina sativa
TTACATACCTATTTTATCCATTCACATTATCTCCTCAGTCGAACCAAAAGAAAAAACTAAAAGAAGAACCGAGAAGATCATATCTACGACGTCCATATTATTCAACGTCTTCTGAAGCGACACGTGTCGTATCTTGTAAGCTCTGGCCGGTGCACAAGTAACGTATCTTCATATATAGATTCTCCTTAAAACCGTTGTGATACTCGAGAAATTACCGGAACTAGATGGCACCATCCATATCCGCAGACTCTAGCGCGTGACGCC
>NW_010943937.1:0-263 GCF_000633955.1 Camelina sativa
TAATCTTACTCGAAGAGACTGAATCCCATGTCCTGCATTTCAAGATCAAAGACCAATATCAAGAACCCGAATCAAGATCATAACAAAGAGTAAGTAATCGAATGCTTACATCATCAGACTCCTCTTTCTCTTCCTTCTTAGCTTCTTTCTTCTCAGCAGCTGCAGGAGCAGCAGCAGCACCACCACTTGATGGAGCAGCTGCAACAGCACCACAACCACCACCAGATGGCACAGAAGCCAACTTCTCCCTACCGGAAGCAATC
>NW_010943938.1:0-263 GCF_000633955.1 Camelina sativa
AGGTGCTTCTGCATTTATATATCTCACATGGTTAATCATCAAAACATAAATGAAATATGAAATCTAAAACATATTTTTGCATGCATGCATATGATAAGATCATTACTCACCAAAAACAGCAAACAGAACAAGGGCAGCGAATATAAAAGTGATGATGGTTGAAAACTTAGCCATGACTATTAATTACTAGTTACTTTGTTTTCAATGGATGTGTTGTGTGTGAGGAAATAAGCCTAAGATCAACCTCTATTTATAGGAGCTAG